>NC_137827.1:11041382-11066382 GCF_963921795.1 Nannobrachium achirus | reverse complement strand
GCACCATGGCATGTTATATCCCCCGCCCACTGGAGACCTCTGCCACAGCGTGCACGCACGTGTGTGTCAGGGGCATAGTTCCGCCAATTTAAAATGACTCCAATACGGAACTAAAACTTCCTATGATTGGCTGCTAGTTGCGCTGTTTCCCCCTCCCAGCCGATCGCAAAAAGAATTGTTCTCCATTGGATCCCATTCATTTTCCCCTTTCGTTTTCTAACCTTAATTAACATTTTCATAAATACTTTATGGTTAAAAATTCCCTTTCAATCACGATTATATGCGTTTTGTGAAAATAAGGTCCCATTTATTTTAAAATTGATGATAAAGTTGCGGAGGGCGTGGCCAACTAAACTAATACCAGCCGGCTGTGTTCTTCTTCGTGTGCTGTATTTTGGGAGGCTCCGACCACATTCTCCCATGTATCTCTGCGGTTGCACGTGACCGTTGGCAGCCAATAGCATCCTCTGGTGCCTTTACAATCTATGATGGCAACACCCATGCCAAGGACCCATATTGTGTCATTTGCGCTGCATAGAAACCAATGGCTTTGCTTTGTCCATATCTTTTATACAGTCTATGGTGTGCATGTGTGTGCGTGTGTTGCATGCATATACCTTAAGCCAAATCTGTGTCACTTAAGACATTATTTTATACTTTAACTACCAGTAAGACTCCCTAATCGGGAGATAAGTTACCGTCAGGTCACATACACAAACTTTAGAAGGCAATGGTAGCCAATCAGGAGGGAATATAGGAAATGGGACAGATCCATGTTGATGACATGACTTTAGAGATACTGTGTACCGTTTTGCGTGATTTTAGGGCAAAGTCTGTATAGGAGCAGTGTCCAAAAATGTGTTTGAATCGGCCTCATGGTGGTGCTAGAAGAGGGCCATGTGAGAAATGATGGAGATGGTGGAGATATGATTAGGGGAAAAGTGTGACGTGACGTGACGTGACGTGACGTGACGTGACGTGACTGACTGACTGACTGACTGACTGACTGACTGACTGACTGACTGACTGACTGACCTCACTACTGACTGACTGACTGACTGACTGACTGACTGACTGGCTGACTGACTGACTGACAGACAGCCGGAGGAGGTTTTGATAGTATCTGCAACCTGACAGTTGCAATTAAAAAAATAGTTAAATAGGCAGACCCCCATTTCAAAATATGTTGTTCCGGGGACCCCCAGAAGCAAGGATTTGAGTTACAAAAGTTTGCTTGAACAATATATAATCACAAATAGCAGATGTGAGCTTGTATATCTGCTATTTTTCAATAGCTAAAGCATAACATAATTCCAGGTCTTAATAGGTAGATGTAGCTACATGTGGATTTTCAGTTTTTCACACAAAAAACAAACATGCACAACGTATCGTCGGGTGGAAACCTTGTACTGTACATCCAAAAACTAATTCAAAAGGATTCAAATTCGAAAGGATCAAAAGTAGCACATCCACAAGCTCAAAACTTGTCGCTTCGCGCCGCGCTTCAGGCTTGTAGATCTCCTACCCAGCAAGCATGTCAGGACCTGGACCAATCAGTGACGTCTCGATTGGGGCCAGATCACAGCCCATATGGGGATGATCTTGACGTCATTACCAGGACGTCATATGGACTTTTTTGTTTCACAGGATTATTGTTATTGTTTGTAATGTTAGGTGAAATATGAACATATAAGGTTATATATTCTGGGACATCTCACCTGATTTCAACCTACATAAATCCTGTCAAACAAAAAAGTCCATATGACGTCCTGGTAGTGACGTCAAGATCATCCCCATATGGGCTGTTATCTGGCAATGATTGGTCCAGGTCCTGACCGTGCTTGCTGGGTACTTTTTATGCTCTTTGTGTGACGCTGTAGTAGGATCAAGTAAGTAGAGCGTTAAGGGTGGGGTAAGTGATTTCATTTCATTCACATTTAACAACATGGGTGTGTTCTGATAGTACTAGTTACTATAGAGTGTTTGGTCCATATTTGAACTTCAGCCTTAAAGCAGTTTCAGTTTTGGTGGAGGAGACAACTATCCAATCCAAGGTAAATAAAGAGGTAAAGACATCCACGCCCCTTTCGCTATCTCGCAGTTCCAACCGGCAGATTCGTCGCACCATGGGTGCCAAACTGCAGCCGGAAGTTCGGTGGAAGCAGCCTCCCAGCATGGCTTATGAAGTTCATGAACAAACACTATTTATGAAAAAGGGAGACCTTTATAACATACTCAGCTCAGGAAAATAAAAGAAGGCATGTCACACATTTGTTTGTGCTGTGTGGATTTTCGATGTGTGCACTGTGTCATTTTATAACAGTATCTAAAGAGCAAAAAGTATGTTTCTAAACGTGCCAAGTATCGCGAGTCCATCCACCGTTTCCTGTCTGGGAACCAAATCTTGCGATACTTCGCAGACAGAAACGATTATTATTTACAGTTAATATTATTATTTCATTATGTACCGTGCACATCGAAAAGCAGGTGATTGTAAAAATACCTTTGGTATGTTTTCTTTTATATTCCTGAACAGATTATATGACAAAGGTCATTCATAAATAGTGTTTCTTCCAGGTTTGTTCATGAGCTGATCAAACCGGCTCCATTCACTGAGGCAAACGCAGTTTTCCCAACTACCCTGAGCACAACGGTGGGGGCGCATGAGTGTGGGAAGCCTATTGCCCATCGCTCCCCACCGTTGCGCTCAGGGTCTTTGGGAAAACGGCAGTCGCTTCACTGACATGTATTGTATCACACTTCCGGTGCGAGTTCTGGCACCCATGGTGAGCTTCATCGCCAGACATGACGCATGCCCGGTGGTCACGTGTTTCCATTCCTTCCTTATCTTCCTTGATCCAATCCAGGATGGAGTGGGGCCTTCCTCCAATCATGGTCGAGTGGGGGCGGGCCTTATTGATCATGATTGGCGGAAGGCCCGGGCCTGTCACCTACGTGAAAACTGAAACTGAAACTTAGGTGAAATCACTGACCCTACCTTTTACGGAAAGAAACCGCGAAAAATTAAAATGTGTGAGGTTTCTGCCCGACAACAACGATACTGTAGTACAGGGGTCTTCAACAGGGGGTCCGGGACCCCTAGGGGGTCCTCAGAGTTACTACAGGGGGTCCTCCAAATCCTTGTGACTTTTTTCCTCCTTTTTTATATTAATCACTTGAACCCTAGCATCCATATTCTGAGAACTTCTGAGAGCCAAAAATAGCAGATCTACAAGCTCACAACGCCTCGCACTGCGAGGCATTGTGAGCTTGTAGATCGGCTATTTTCGGCTAAGAAGTTTGGTGTAGAGGGGGAAAAAAGAGCACACTAAGTACAGAGTGGAAGGTCAAGTTTATTAAGTATTGACGGTTCAAGTGGTTAAATATCTGAAAACACAAATTGACATGAATCCAAAATACACTGATGATTGTGCTGTCAAACGATGGAACTGTGGAATGTGGAATCTATTATAAGGTTGTGGGGGTCCCTGCTTCATCTCTCTCTCAGCTAAGGGGCCCTCGGCCTGAAAACGTTGAAGACCCCTGCTGTAGTAGTATAGCACACACACACACACACACACACACACACACACGCGCACGCGCACGCACGCACGCACGCACGCACGCACGCACGCACGCACGCACGCACGCACGCACGCACGCACGCACGCACGCACACCTTCAAAGCACACTATCATCCCAGATTCCTGTATATATTTTGACTTCCATCCGCCCGCCACCCTTAATTCTCCCTTTTCCGTTCTTTTGGTTCGTGCGTTCGCGTCGTTTCGTTCTCGTTCTCCTCCGCGGAACCCTGTGTGTTTTGTCTGGGAGTTATTGTTTCAATCTTTGCTGCATCAGCCCCCCCACCCCCCTCTCCCCCCTCCCTCCCTCCCCCCTCCCCCGGCCGACGTTATAAATTAAACATAAATGCAAATGCTGCTGAGCCATTGTTCACTCCTCCTCCTCCCCCCCTCCCCCCCGTCCCCCCTCCGCGCCGCCGCCATTCAAACAGATCAGTGTGTCTGCGGATTAATGGCAGAACACTGGGGCTGTTTTAATGAGCGGGAGAGGGAGAAGAGGCAAATTAGAGTTTGTTGGGAGAAAAAAAAGCCGCCGCCGCCGCCGCCGCATGGCACACCCCAGAGCCGTGCTATGAAGGGAGCCTCATCACCCATCATAGAATATGCTAATGTTGTTAGCGCCGCGCTGCTGCGCGGGGCGGGTGTGTAGCTAGCAGGGTCCCCACGCTGTCAGCCGGCAAACCGCCGCGGATGAGATCAGATCAGGAACGAAAGCTTTGATCTGAGACGCAGTGTTTTCAGCCGCACAAAGTAGCTGCGTTGGCTAACACAGTGAGAGAGAGAGATAGAGAGAGATAGAGAGAGATAGGGTGATTAGCAGTCCTACGTACGGTGTCGCGCAGCCGGAAATAGCAGATCTACAAGTTTGACGATAGCCGATCTTTTGGGATTAGTAGAAGGCATTTCATTTTAACGATTTTTTTTTTGTACTTTATTGAGTCAAAAGGACAATACCTCGAGTACACTTCTTCAAAGAATACATAGCCTAGCCTGCACCCCTGAAAAAAGCTGAGCTACAATTAAGCTTGAAAATAGCAGATCATTAAGCTCACAACGCATCGCATCCGCAACACGTTGTCAGCTTGTACTGTATGTCTGTTTTCCCCATGAGCCACAAACCGTTTGTTTTGTATTATCTATTGTTATCGGCTGGAAGGAGATATACTGAATGCGACCACACGGCACATGGCCTTGTGTGCACACACACACACACACACACACACACACACACACACACACACACACACACACACACACACACACACACACACACACACACACACGCACACACACACACACGCACACACGCACACACACACACGCTGTGCGATGCAAAATGCAAATGCCCTCTTTCCATGCCATACCTGGAGGCAGCGTTCAAGAGAATTGCCTTGTCCAAACTCTCCTGAACTTGAATGCAGCATCTTATGTTGAAAGAATTGCCCTCTCTCTATAGAAATACATGCCGTTACGCCACATCTCCAGTATTGACTTGATTACGCTTAGTTCAGTGCAAGCTACCGAAAATAGCAGACCTCCAAACTCACAACACGTCGCACTGCGACGCTGTTAAAAAGGAAACGACCTAATTAGGAGATATGATATGTTATGTTGTGAGCTATTCGATATTTTCAACAAAAGGCCCTTTTAGAAATTACAGCCCCTGCCCCTCTAGCATTCTCTGCGTGTCCCTGCACACACGCACACACACACACACGCGCACACGCACACACACACGCGCGCACATGGAGGATGTAATAATGCGTGGTGGGTGTGGGTGTCCTATAGATAAACAGCCATCTGGTGCTGGGTGGATGCTATAGGCTGAGCCTGGGCCAGTGGCTGAATGGTGGCGGTATGGTGGCGAGGCGCGGCCACAGAGGACTTTGTAGTTTGGACTATAACAAACGTGACAGGCTTTTTTATTCTGGCGCCATATGGGCCCATAAAGACAACCAGACTGGGGAAGGTTTCTAGGGCATGGATGTCGGTCCCTTTTTAATTCGTCTCTCAATGGACGAGCTTCTGTTTTGGATCGCATAAATGTAACAACAGCACGTACTGTAAGGCCGCAATCAGACATACGCGTGAGACATCTTCTCCGTACCGTATCGTTGAGTTTCTATCTAAGTCACGTGGTTTCATGTCGTTGCCGTGTCTCTTGCTTAACCGAATGCTGTCTTTTGTCCAAGAGACACGGCAACGACAAAAAACCACGTGACCTTCATTGACAATGAATTGGACACCCCCTCCCCCCCTCATTCTCAGACGATACGGACACGATAGCTGTCGCAACTGTCTGTAGCGCGCCTTACAGTGCTCATTTCGTCACCATTAGACCAATTTCATGTTTACAAACATTGACACTAAATGCACAGGTGACTGTATCATGTAATCAATTCCCAACAGATCCCCAAACCTGTTGGTTTGAGGAGCGTTGGTTTCAGTTCATTAACCTCCTTCTGTGTTGCCCTTATCGAGACATATATTTGCGCAACGGTATTGCCCGTCAAGAGTAGCTGATGATATACAAGCTCACATGGCGTCACCAATGCAACCATTCTGAGCTTGGAGGTCTGCGCGCGACACCGTCGCAGGACGGAGCATAAATTAGGCTTCTGAACAATTACTAAGCTATACTAAAACTAAGATTGACAAATTCGTCTTCAAATGAAAACTAAGCTAAAATGCTATACTAGGATGGGACTAGTGGAGAAGAGATCCCGTAGAACTATAATACAAGTAATTTTATGTTTGGTTGCGCTCGCCTCAGGTGTTGCTTGGCTATTTTCAGCATTCAACAGAGTGTAAAATCTGCCATTACAGTGCCATCAAGGCCTGCCAAAATAAAATTTTGCCAACAAAATCAACTGTACAATTAGGCTACTTACTTAGACTTAGTTCCTCCCGTTCCTATTGGAACATTGGGAGACGAGTCCTCTCCATTTTCTCCGGTCCCTGGCGACCCTTCGTGCTCCATGCCAGCTGACTCCCATCTCGCTCAGATCTTCCTTGGCTGTCTGTCTCCACGTCTTCTTTGGCCTCCCTCTCATCCAGTCATCCTCTCCAGCTGTGCGGCACACTGTACAATTAGTCGACTAAAATCATATGATATTTATAGTCGCCTAAACCTAGACTAAAACATTTCAGGTGACTAAAATACGACTAAAGATTAATTGCATTTTATTCAAAAGACCATGACTAAACCTAAATCAATCTCACACTCTTAGATTCATAGATTTGTTTGATACAGTATGAAACAAATGTAACTACAATTAGCCATATTCACGCCCCGCCCACTCAGCAAATTTCTCAGCAACTTCCTGGTGCAGTCAGACGTCAGTTTAGAAGGGGAAACTATAACAGAAATAGCTGGACTTAAAGCCAACACATAATTATTTCGAACGGTAAAGTAAATTATAATGCTTTGTGCCTTTTACTATCTTGTGTTCTTGATCATGCTATAGCCGTATTTTATACTTTACTATTCGGAAATTGCATTAAATTTGCGATTTCTGTGTTAACTCTATGGGCTTTTAGCAGGGTTTTACCCTTCAAAACGTGACTTCAGCAGCACCAGGGGGATGCTGAGTGGGCGGGCCGTGAATAGGGCTAATAACAATTGTATCTAGCTAACACAAAGCCAATCAGTTTTCTAAACGCATCCAGGGGGTTTGACTTGATGTGCCCTTTTACACAGGTGACTTGCACTTGTGATGTTTGTCCAGCAGGGGTCGTCTTCCCATTGTCACGGACATGGGTCTCAAAATCATCTTTCCTCTTGTGAATGCAAGAACGGAGTGAGTGTGCCTCACTGTTATTCTGACTACAGGCAGGGGCGTCACAAGGGGGGTGGAGTGGGACTGAGTTACTAGGGCCCTGAGTTACTATTAAAAAGTCCTTAAATTGTCACTTTAAACAGGGGTTCCCAAACTTTTTTTGTCTCAGGGCACCCCATAAATATTGTTTTAATCCGAGGCACCCCTAAATTATAATTTTCACTCCCAGCACCTTATATTTATAGCATATCGTCGTTGTCGGGTAGAAACCTAGTATGTCCAAAACCGTTCGTTTTGTATTTATCATCTATAAAATGTACTAAACTAGTGAAAACAGCAGATCTACATGCTTGTAGATCGGCTGTTTTCACTAGTTTTGTGCGACAAAGGTTTCTGCCCGACAGTGACGATATTTTTGTGATTATGTTGCGAGGAAAACATATGCCATTTTGGTTAGAACTGACTGAAAATAACTTTGTACTTCAAGTTTAAAATGATAAATATTTTTTCAAGTGTCCAAATAAATTCCAAGTATTATCAAATTATCTCGCGGCACCCCTGGACTGCCGGCGCGGCACCCCAGGGTGCCCTGTCACCCACTTTGAAAACCCCTGCTTTAGAAATGTGCAGATGGGTGGGTGACGTGACGTAGCGTTTTCGCTGTCCTCGGTGTCAAACATGTATAAATAAAAAATATATTTGTCAAAAACCTTCTGAATATTGTGCAGGACATTAAGCTTTATGTGAACTTACTCAAGATTAAAACATTTCATTCCTCATTTCTTCAGAATCTTCAACCAAACATGGTAAATGTCATCTGGTGTGACTGTCCCGACCTTGTTTCTCAAAGTGGGAACTTGAATAAAACTAAGAAAAAGAATTGCTAAAATTCATTTAAAAATGAATTTAGGCAAAAAAAAATGTCTATTTGTGAGCCTATATCTTTTCAAAGTCCAAGCATAATGTTTTCAGTCATTTCTGATCAAAAAGATTTTGTCCCCCAAACCAAAATCATCTGGTGTGACACTAGTTTGGAAAAATTAAACAGGCAATAATTTGGACACCTACTGGGCTAGAGAGGTCCTTCTTCTGTAAGGCTATTCAGCACTCCCAGCACAACTGCAAGACAGGTGTCTGAGGTGAGTTATGATTTTAACATTTTCATGAAATGCCATCTTGTTGAAACTTTGACAAGTGTGGCACTTCTGGATGTCATCTGGTGTGACACCTTTTTCATTAATAAAGCAAAAGTTATTTGAAACTTTGGTCATAATTACATGTAAATCTAGGTTGTTTTGTTATAGCTAGCATGTTGTTAGCATGCTAATGTGTACCTGGTAGCCTCAAGGTAGTCCTAAATGCAGAAAACGTCATCTGGTGTGACACTTCGTCATCTGGTGTGACATATCTGCTTGTCACGCCAGATGACTTGATTGTCACACCAGATGATATATACTGTATTTTCCTACAGACATAACAATAAATAACAAGTCCCATGTTTCTTTTGTCCATTTAAAACATTTTAACATGTTTAAAACAACGTTTTAAACATTTTTACATAATTTAATTTAGCTTCATTCGGTGATACAGCAAATTCATCAGACAGAGCAGAAACCCCTTCACAGAAACCTAAACCTTATATTGTGGTAACACTTTATAATAACTATCCGTTATAAGCAGTTAATATAAGACACTTGACAACAGAAAATGGGTGGTACAGAAAATGTGATTTTATTATTTCCAAAATACACAAACATACTGTATAGTGATGAATGAATGGATATGGAGGAAGGGCATTTAAACAAAACCATAGCTGTTCTTATCCTTACTTGGATACAGCAAAACAAAAAAAAAGAAGGAAAAAAAGTAGGACTACTAGTTATAGATTTAGCACAATTCAAATAAATTGATTAATTTGGACTCACTGATGTGTTCAACCAGAGGCTCAGTGCGATTGCAAGTCATCAGCTCAACTGGCTTCATCAGGTGAAGCAGTTCAGACACATCAAGGAGAGCATCCAACCCAATGAAATGGTCTTGCATATAGACTTTTCTGAGAACTATGCATGTAAACTAAACACAGAGATTCAGGCGTTTCATTTTGGTGGCAATAGGCAGCAGGCAACAGTGCATACCGGAGTTGCCTACTCAGTCAGTGGCTCCCAGTGCTATGCCACCATTTCACAGTCCTTACGCCATGATGAGCGTGCTGTGTGGGCACACATCAAGCCAGTTATTGATGATTTCCGAGGAAAACAAGACAATGCAATTGACACCCTGCATGTCCTCAGTGATGGGCCAGCAACCCAGTACCGGAATCGCACAAACTGCTTCCTCATGAGCAGCATTCCTTATACATGGGGATTCAAGAGGGTCACCTGGAACTTTTCAGAGCATTCCCATGGAAAGGGCGCACCTGATGGTGTGGGAGGGGTGCTGAAGCGTAAGGCAGACATGTATGTCCTCGGAGGCAGTGACCTACAAACACCGAGGGATCTGTGTGAGTATTTACAGAAGTCCTCTGAAAAAGTCACTGTCATGTGGATCGAAGAAGAGAAGATATCCAACATGGATGAAATGGTCCCTCCATCAGTGCGTCCAGTGACTGGCATCAGCACTACGCACCAGGTTCTTTCTATCTTCCCGGGAAAGATAGTTTACAGAGACCTGAGTTGTTTCTGCCAGTTTCCTCAGATCTGCACCTGTCACAACCCACGGAAATTACAGTTCGACCAAGTCTCCAGGGCTGAGGTGCCAGGTGACAAGACAAGTGATGAGTAAGTATAACTAAATCATTCTCTTTGCCAATTTTATGATACCTGTAATTGTACCTGTTTAATGACAATAAAGTAACTTATGTCATCCATTCATTCCTTTTCTTCCTTAACTAAGTGGTGGCCCATCTGCGGAACTGCCCCCTTCCCAGGTCAGCTGCAGGCCCAAAACAGCTTCCGGAGCTCAGTGAGTATAACATACTTGGCAAACTTGAGGACTTGCTAGTAATTACATTTTACTACTAAAAACAATCTACCTGACAAATAAATTACATTTAAATGTCTCCTCCTGAAGGTCTTCTACTCAGGTGCTGGACACAAGTGCATCTATTGGAGAGGCCCAAGCTGAGGATTCAGACACCTCCTCAGATGAATACACACAAGGACAGTTTGTCATAATCAAATATGAGGGAAAGCCATACTGCCCTACAAAGGCAGAACGCAGTAACTACGTTTTTGAATTTCACCAAAAAATGGGTTTAAAAGTGTTACAGCTTATCAGCCAAATGAGATAAAGATATAAAAGTGATATTACACTGATTGGACATCTGTTCTTGAGGTAATTGTTTATCCCCCAATATCATGAAGGCTAATTTGACCGTTGGGCGACACAAATAAGTCGGTGTGTCCCAAAACGTAGTTACTGCACTCTGCCTTTGTAGGGCAGCATATGTGGGGCAGATTGTTACCATTAATAAGGAGGGGCTAGAGATAAACTGCATGAATCAACTTGGAAAAATGAAAAATGGTTTTGTCTGGCCAAAGGGGCGAGACTGCATCTTTATTATACAACTGAGCAAAAGCCGCATCCCACTTCCAAACCCGTTCACGCCTACTCTGCCTCCACTCCAACTCAACTTCAACTCAACGGTAGGTAGAACGTACGGAAAAATACCGCCCACCTCTATGCCGATTCGCTAATCGCTAGGATCAGGGGCGTCACTTGGGTATGGCAGGGGGATGCAGCTATATACCATACCCTGGGTCCAGGGGGTCCAGGGGGGAAGATAAAAGTTAGTTCGAAATATAAATCCATGAATGTCTCTGGGTCCAGGGGGTCCAGGGGGGAAGATAAAAGTTAGTTCTAAATATAAATAATAAATGTATCATGCCTGTTGGTAAGGTATGGCAACATGACTGGAGCTACTTCTTCTTAAAATAAATGTATCATGCCTGTTGGTAAGGTATGTCAACATGACTGGTGTCTTGCACGCGCGCACCAGTCAAGTTGCCATACCTTAGCTTTTTCTGAACTGACGCCACTGGCTAGGATCCCGCTACACTAAGTTACAGCAGAGTCCCACAACAAGCAGAGCATCAACACCTATTTTTTTCTCCAGTGGACGACCATAAACACAACTACTGCATGCATGCAACATTGCAACTCCAAATGTACCGCGCCGCGCACGCACAGACATTTACGAGGAACGTGCATGTTTGGATCGATGACTCCCTCAAAAATACCATCAAGCGACCATACTTCTGCGTCTTGAAAGCCTTGGATCGGCCGCGCCGTGCAGTGGCTCTCTGTTTTCGTGTGTCTGTGTATTTATGTGCACCCGCTCATCTGAGCCGTGAGTGTGTGTGTATTTTCATGGGCCGGTCAATTGGCCGCCGCATCAGTAACCAGCGGCCACTGACATAAATTCTCAGCACTGCTCAGCATGCATGATGCTCTGGGACCACCAGAGCAGGACTGCAACTTGTACTAAAAATTAGCAAGTAGCAGCCAGCCTACTTTAGTGGCAGCCAACAGTATACAGATGGTGCTGATTAGCCTACCTTTGCAATGTAAGGATATATTCCATAATCCTGTGTCAATGTCGTCTCAAAGAAGAAGAAAAAGAAAAAAAAAGCATCGTGTCACCATGCTTTCCTGCCTCCAGTCCAGACGGTCCATGCAGAAGGAGTTTACTTTCACTTTAATTTAACAGAATGCAACAGAATTGCAAAATTGCAAAAGCTTTTGCAAGCTACAGAAAAGGCCATTAGTCCCTTTATTTTAGCCAGTTTAAAAGGAACATCAGCTCCAGTTTCTCTGTTGCTGAAAAGAAAAAGTCCGTTCACTTAATTGTCCACACGCTGGATTAATGAATGTCCACAGGTGAAGCCCGTTAAAGGTCATTAATAGTCTCCTCTGATAGTTTCACAAAGTACACTAAGCAACAGAAATGTATAATGTAACATTTTACGTCCCTGACAGAGGTTTTACAAGCCAATTCAATAGCAGCAACATTGTCATGAGGTAATTTTTGCCCTTAAATATTTGAAAGGAACAGACTAGAGTCAGATTATTGTGACATAAGGTACATTTCCCAATAATAAAATCGAATAATTCGCTCCAACGTGATACATCAACTGTGTCAACGGCCCATGTCCTTTTTTATATGCAAATCGCTATTTCATTGTTTTATTTGTTGAAAGGTGTGAATAGAGGTCTCATTACATTCCCCCCCCCCCCAAATGAGAGAGAGTGGGAATGTTTCTGTCTGCAAATAGCACATTAATGTCCTCTTTTAGATGCAAATCGCTATTGCAGTGTCATGTATTTGAGTGTTGTCTTTGTTGAAAGGTGTAAGTCATAGTGTTCTCTCTCTCTCTTTTATAAAGAGATAGTCATGTTTAAGTAATTAGTGCTTATTATTAAACATAACTCTTATTGCTTCAGTCATCAAATCAATTTCAGTATAGGCTTACTTTTAGCCAATAATAATAATAATAATAATAATAAATACTGTTAATTAATGACACACACACACACACACACACACACACACACACACACACACACACACACACACACACACACACACACACACACACACACACACACACTCTCAAAATACATGAAGAAACAGTGCTTTTTGTGGGCAACATGGCTTGGAGCAGCTGTGCGTGTAACACTAGGATGAGGCCGCCGAAGGTGGCCGAAATTCTAGTTTTCTACAAAGAGCAGGAAGTTGTCTGTGGCATAGCAGAACCGCAAAAGGGCAAACGGTTTGCTACCCTCACCAAATGTGACTGGCTGATGTACAATACAGTCTAAATGTCTAGATACCCTCACCAAATGTGACTGGCTGATGTACAATGCAGTCTAAATGTCTATTCTAATCTAATCTAATACTTTTGTACTTTCACTCACTGGACTGGACAATGAGGTAAGGTAGGACCCGAGACAAACATAGCGAAAATAGCTGATCTACAAGCTCTCAACGCATTGTGCTGCGAGAGCTTGTAGATCAGCTATTTTCGGAGTTGCACAACCCAGCACTCTTTAGCTAGTGGAGATGTGGTGTAACGACATGATTCGTAAATAAATTTGTTCAACTCAAAATGCTGTGTTCAAGTTCAGGAGACTTCGGAAAAAAGTAATACACCTGAATGCTGAGTTGTTTCCAATAATTGGTGTTAATAAAATGTTGCCTTGGCTCCCAGTGTGGCTATGCACCTTATTGTCTCTTTAAGATCCTTCTGCCGTGGGCCGGCAGAAGACTTAGGTGTGCGTAGCATTCCTGTGCACATCCTCATCATCCATCTACTACTACAATTCTTTGTTATCCTATGTTAAGGCCCAACAATACTATCCTGTTCAGAAATATTAAGGCCATGTTATTTAATGTTAAAGCAATTTTACTGTTGCTGTTTTTCCTGGGTAATTGTTTAATCAATCAGTAAAGTTCAGTACTCACTAATAGGTAGGTTAAAACACAGTTTGCTTTGACACATGAAGATATGGTCATCTGGTGTGACACTAAGTCATCTGGTGTGACATTCCAAATAGTGAGAAATCATACCTTTATTAATGATGAAACCGAAAAAATGTGTATGGTTTACATAGAAAATAGTATCAGGAAGAGTCACAAATATTTGTGTAATTTTAAAGAAAGTTTTTGTCAGAATAAAATTAAAATATGTTGAAAGATCGACAACATGGGCCTCACACAGAGTGTTGATTATGAAAAAAATATACAGATTCAATTAATTTTCACAAAACTATAGTGGATCACAGGTTAGTTATGATAAAGGACTTTGATAAAGTGAGTAACTTAAGAAAGGTGTACTCCATTTTCATTTTATGAACAATTATTGTCATGTCACACCAGATGACGGTTTTAGGCACAAGTACAACAAACTGCTCAATAAAGTCTGATTCCAATAAAATATCTAAAAACAAAATGTGTTTCCATAAAGTTGAGAGTGAGTAGAACAAAAGTAAATCATTTTTATAAAGTTTTTAAAAAAACATGTTTTTTGGGGCGTCACGTCACTGACCCAGATACTCCTCTATACACCCAAACTGTGTTGGTTTGTTTACTGTTGAGTGAGAAAACAAATGCACATTACGTTAATCATCTGGGAACCCTCCAAAACGATGTGGGTCCCGACCCACAAGTTGAGAACCACAGTAGAGTAGACCTTGTTTCTTCTTTGATCCAAACCCTCTCTCTCTCTCTCTCTCTCTCTCTCTCTCTCTCTTTCTCTCTCTCTCTCTCTCTCTCTCTCTCTTCCACCATGAGCCCCTCATCAAAGCTCATCTCTCTGGGATCCCAGCAGACACTCTTCTCTCCGTCTCCAACCTCTTTGCTAAAGCTCTGCTTTGCATTCAGCAGTCATCATGTGTGTTTGAACAGCTCTCATAGAGAACGGAGGCCTATCTCGGCGGCTGTCGGTGCCGAAACCTCTCATCTCCACATTCTAACTTTTTGGTGTTTTTTCCCCTCACATTTAACGCCCTACTACTTGATCAATCATCATGCTAGCCTCACACACACACAGAAGCAAAGCTGATCCACAAGCTCGATACAGAACTTGTAGATCTGCTAGTATCGATGCTTTTGAGTTTGAATCTGTTTTTACACAAGGTTTCCACCCGACAAGGACGATATATGCAGTCAGCGTGAAATACAGGAGCGTCACAAGGGGGGGAAAAGTGGGAATGAATAGGGCCCAAGGTGGAGGGGCCTGGAATTATTTTATACTTTAGCTGTTAAAAAATAGCAGATCTACAAGCTCACAGCGCGGCACTCTGTGCCGCGCTGTGAGCTATTTTTCAATAGTTAGGGGCCCCACAGTATTTTTGAAGTCGTGAAAATGTGTGAAATATATATATTTTTTAAAGCGAACAGTCCCATTTTGCTTCTGGGGGGTCCCTGGAAGTATTTTGAGATGGGGGTCCATGGCCAAATACATATCATTTGATGCACACTTCACATGAAAAAGTTTGAGCACCACTAAACCTTAGAAGGATTTGAAATATTCAAAGATTTTCACGATTTAAAAAAAAAATAGCAGATCTACAAGCTCGCAGTGCGGCACTCTGTGCCGTGCTGTGAGCCTGTATATCTGCTATTTTTCAATAGTTAGGGGCCCCACAGTGAATCCTTTTACCCAGGGCCCAGAATTTGGTGCGACACTCCTGTATATAGGATTTGTTCTGTGTAGTCTTTTAAAGAACACTACACCTACCACAGCATGTTGATGATCAAGGCGCTTGTCTGTTATTATTAACATGACAGAGTCACTGGTGGAAAGAAATGTTACACTCTCTTTTATTCTGGTTGTCACTTTACTTCTCGGGAGGAATACGTTTGTGGTTTGTCTGAGAGAAGATAATGAGGATGAAGAATGTGGGTTTTATAGGTCAGATAACGCCTTTGTTGTCTCCACCAGCAAATCTCCGGCACCGTTGGCCCGTTGGCCCGGTCGCTGCCAAACTGCACACACACTTTTCACATGTTCTAGCTCCACCCAGAGGCAGATTTTTGACAGTACTCCTGTCCTGGAGATTTTGTCCAAAGATCACGCAAATCGGTTGGACAGTATCTCTACAGTCATGTGATCAACATGGATCTGCCTGATTTTCCATATTCCCTCCTGATTGGCTAAGATTGGCCGACAAAGTTTACAGGATCGGTCTGTTTTGAACAAAGTGCCTCAACTCTTGATCGCAGCATGCAATTTTGTGCACATTCCCAGGGACATGCTGGGCCCCTGATTCAGCCCGGGAAAGAGTTGGAGAGGCCCTCATTGCGCGCTATAGAGAGAGATCTCTCTCTATAGCACTGCTGCTGCTACTCAAAGATTTGACAAGTGACAAGCCAGTGGGCCAATTACATGAGTTATATTTCGTTGTTGTCGGGTGGAAACCTTGTATGTCCAAAACCGTTTGTTTTGTATTTATCATTTTAAAAATGATTTAAACTAGTGAAAACAGCCGATCTACAAGCACACAACGCCTCGCACCGCGCCGCGAGGCGTTGTGTGCTTGTAGATCTGCTGTTTTCACTACTTTTGTGCGACAGCCTTGTATGATGAAAAATGTACAAATGTGAAACTTGGAGATACGAGGTTTCTGCCCGACAATGACGATTTACTTTGTTGGCCACACAGCCCCCAAAATGGAACGAAGGCCGACATTTTATTTTTAATTGTTTCCTAATGGCCGGCCTGGACCGCCCGGGAATGAACCGGCCGTTCGGGAGTTGTCCCGCTTTTCCCAATGGCCAGCCCAGCACGTCCCTGCACATTCCCACTAGGCCAAGTAAAGGAAGAAATACCACTTCAACTGTTTCAAATCAGCCTCATGATGGGGCTATAACAGGCTGATTGGCTTCAAAAGGTTTGCAGGATTGTTCCGTTCCAATTATCCGCAACACTCTGACTTATTGCATTAAAATTAATATTTTAGCTTATGTGGTAGTATTAATTAGGGCACATTTATGTTTATATATATTATTAACAAAAGATGACTAGTAATATATATGTAGCCTAATCTGTTAATTATGAAGGAACATTTAAAAAGTGTTACTTTTGCCCCCAGACCCAGTCTCCCTACAACATGTGATGATAAGGTTACATAGGCTACACTGTAACACATGCACACACAGGCTACTCGTTCTGATGGCAACATTATTGCGCACAGCTTGTGGTTGTGCGTGTCCGACTCCTGTCAGAGCTGCAGAGGAACTGGCTTGAGCTGAGGGAGAGAGAGAGAGAGAGAGAGAGAGAGAGAGAGAGAGAGAGAGAGAGAGAGAGAGAGAGAGAGAGAGAGGGGGGGGGGGGGGGGGGGGGAGGCGAGAGAGAGAGAGAGAGAGAGAGAGAGAGAGAGGCAGAGAGAGAGAGGGAAGGAAGGAAGGAAGGAAGGAAAACCTGACATGGAGTCATGTTATGAGCCTCACAGTGTCGTCCCTCCCCTCTCACTATACAGAATTTCATACAGGTGCGTGCGCGTGTGTGCGTGCGTGTGCGTTATGTTATCCTCGCCGTTGACATATAGACCAGTAAATGTAAAGTATACATGATTTGAACATGCACAGAGGTACATCATTATCAGACCTAAATGTATCCTTCGACTTATTGTTTAAGATTAAGCTTTGGTTGCAATTTGTTATTTGTCAGTGTCCGGGTACAGCGCTCGCTAGGACCACAAGGTCATGGGTACGACCCCGGGCACTGCTGGGTGCGGCAAACTGGGATCCGAGCATGATAGTGAATATAACAACGTTCAGGCAAGTCCCGGAAAAGACACACTGTGATTGGCCATGCAGAGGCACTTTGAGTGACAGTTCACCCCCAAACATTATTTACTATTCTGGCCCCCTGGTTTACACCTCGGAACGGTCGGCTCAAGCGACCTTCGCAACGCTCGACATGGCGACTCTCTTGCTTTAGCTCGCTCGGCGGTGTCTCGATTGAGACGGCGCGCCTCCATTGCAGTCGTTGGAAAAGAGTAATGTCGGTGTGTCCATGTTTTCTCAGTCTTGCATTCAGCCAATGAGAACGCAGGGAGGGCGGCGCTTGCCCGAATGTCGCTACGATTCACTATTATATGGAAGCCATTGGGATGGGTGTGGGTGTGGCGCTCCACCTCATCAATCCATCTCCCAGGGTTCTAGCACATTTTGACGGGGACAGACTCCCGCGTGTTACAGGCCGATTCCAACAATAAGCCACTCCCAAACCTACTTGTTGCAATTGTGGAAATATCAGGCATTAATATACCATAATTGCTGGACTATAAACTGCACCTGAATATAAGCACCAGCTAAATTCTGAACGAAAAACAACTGTGTACATATACAGGCCGCACTTGACTATAAGCTGCAGGTGTCCTTCCTGCTTCCTGCTAGAGCGCCCCTGGTGGCTATTAGCTGTAAAAATCTATAGATTAGCCGCATCGTTGTATAGGCCACAGGGTTCTAAACATATAGGAAAAAGGTCGCGGCTTATAGTCCGGCAATTACGGTACCTATAGACTTAAAGGACTAGGCCTACTTCACAACTTTTCAACATATATTCATTATTGGTCCTCACTCATGTTAAAATGTTAAAATGCACCAATGAGGTGCAGCCAATAGATTTTTGTGCCCAATGCCCATACATGGTGTTACATGCGAGCCCACACTGTTTCGTAGGAACAGTATTTCTAGTTATTATCATTTTTTACTTTGTGGGGGAAAAAAATGACAATTTTACATCGATGTGCCCACTTTTCCTTCCTTTAGCGCCCAGTGCAGTGCACACTGCCCACTCTTCCTGTTGCCAATTACTCAGGACTCCAGTCCTGGTTTTCCATGCGTGGCGCGCAGCAGCAGCAGCAGCAGCAGCCGGGAGGTGGATAAACTGGTCTCTCTCTCGCTGTCTCTTGTCTCACGCCGTGCCGTGCTGTGTTGTGTGTGTGTCAGTGTGCGTGTGTGTGCGGTGCTGTGCTGTGCTGGGCCATGCTGGGCCACGGGAGCTCCGGGAGACACCGCTCACATTCACCGTGGAGGACCCGGGATGGAGGAGAGGGAAGGAAAAGTTTCCTTTAAACCCGACGGGGAAACTTTCACCATGAAGCCACGCTGACCGCGTCCCTCCTCGGCCGCTTGTCAAGCGACGCGTCTCGGCACCACCGCGGTCCAACGCAAACAACCAGCAGCACGGCGTCACAGGAACAAAAGCTTTGCTTTAAAAACAAAAAGAACACTGAATATTAGTCGTATTTGTGTTTTTTAACGTGCGTCTCTCTTTTTTTTCCCTTTTTCCTTTTTATCTTTGCGTGTGTGTGTGTATGCGCGAGGCTGTCCGCGCGCGGGGTTCCTTTCCCTAGTTCGTCGCTGCGCGTCAAAGTCAGATGTTGTAAAGAAGTCCGTGACAATGGCCGCGCAAGTGGCACCGTCGTCAGTTGTTCCGAACAGAACTAACAACAACAAAAACAACAAGAAATTATTAGCGGGCACCAGTTTGGGCTCGGAGCTCAGCGGCTCGGCGAAATCCGGAGGAGGAGGAACCGGAGGAGGACCGATGCTGGGAGCCGCTGGAGACGTCAATAATGTAGACCCCCATCACCAACACCATCACCAGCAGCAGCAGCACCACCACCACCACAGGACCGAGCTCAGCAACAGCATGGTCCGTTCAACTCCCAACAACAACAAGGACGGCGTGGAGGACGAGAAGAACCCGTCGACTAATAATTCATCCTCCGTGGCTGTGCTGGAAGCGGCTCTGATCTCCTCCTCCAACCACCACAAGATGAAGTACGCTGGGAGCAGCGGAGGAGATCACCCCGCTCCGCCGCAGCAGCAGCAGCAGCAGCAGCAGCAATTCAACCAGTTTCCGCCACATCAGCAGCAGCAGCGTCAGATGCAAAGTAACAACATGAACAACACCAACAACACCATGGATCATAACAACCAGCAGCAGCACGGCGGGGGGATTAAGGAGAACCTCCACGGGGAGATGATGCAGCAGCATCAGGGGGGCAAAGGTGAGCTGGATGTCACCTGTAACAAGCCCCCCGGGGCGGGGGACGGGAGGATGATGAGCCCCCCTGCGGCGGCGGGGGACAGGGGGGCCACGGGCCCCGGGGAGAGGGCGATGATGAGCCCCGGAGGCGGCAGGTACGAGCAGCACCCCAACTTGGGAGGACCCCCCCAGGCCAACAACAGCAACAGCAACAACGCGGAGTTTAACAACAACTATTACGCGCCGTCGAGGCCCTGCTACGAGCAGCAGAGCGGAGGAGGTGGTGGTGGGCTGGGGGGTCCGGGGGGGATGATGGAGAACTCCCACGGGGCGGGGGGGTTCCAGAACCACCACTACCAGAACCTCCACCACTACCCCCCGGCGGCATACCGGGCCGCCACGGGGGGCTACGGTGGGCCCCCTGGCGGCGGCGCGGCCTCCTACCCCACCATGATGGGCCCCAACAACAACAACTCGTCCTCTCGCCAGATGATGGCCGCTAATAACTCCTCCTCACCCTCCTCAGCCTCCGGCGGAGGCACCACTAAGGCTCCCCTCGCAGCCTCTTCGTCCTCCCCATCCCCGGGGGGCTTCCAGAGGTTCCCTGGGCAGACTCAGCAGCAGCAGCAGCAGGGGCCTCAGGGGCCTCATCACGGCTCCGGGGCCACGCCGACCCTCAACCAGCTGCTGACGTCTCCCAGTCCCATGATGCGAGGCTACGGAGGCTCCTACCAGGACTACAGCGGTGGAGGCGGAGGGCAGGCTGCCATGCAGGGCCTCGTGGGGAAGGACATGGGCCCTGCGCAGTACGTTGGTGGTGGTGGTGGTGGTACCGGGGGCACCGCGGGGGTCCACCCCCACCTTCATCACTCTCATCCGGGCTGGGGGCAGCAGCAGCACCGCAGCCACAACCACTCCATGAGCCCGCAGGGCAGGACGCAGGTACACACACACACACACACACACACACACACACACACACACACACACACACACACACACACACACACACACACACACAGAGAGAGAAAACACACCAAAGTTCTGTCTGGAAAGCTTTTCTAAAGGCACCCTTCATTGTAAAGTAACTAAGTAGCCTACTTAATAACTTGTTGAGTATTTCCAATTTCCAATACTTTACTTTATACTCCACTACATCCCGAATCAATTTGAGATCGTTAGTTACGTTGTAGATTATACATTATAATATTAAAAACACACATTTACCACTTTAGCCCTAATTTAGGCTATAGGCCTACCTTGGCTATTTGGATAAGCGGTTGAAGATGGATGGATGGACCTTGGCTATTTGAAAGTATCCGATTTACAAGCTCACAGTGAGCTTGTAGATCTGCTATTTTCAAACATTTTGTAATTTTGCTTTTAGTGTTTTAAGTAGCCTACGTTTTGATACCAAGACTTTTTGTTTTTACTCAAGTACATGTTGAATTCCATACTTTTATTACGGAGTATTTCTATATTGCAGTATTGATACTTTTACTTGAGTAAAAGATGTGAGTACTTTTCCCACCACAGCACAGCATGCAGCTCTTGCCAACCGTGACTTTAATTGAACGAGCAGCTGTTTTGATGGTGTTGATGATTAACACAGCCTTGCGAATTATTCAAGGATTGGGCCTAAAATAAAGTCATATTATAGATTTTTTAATTGACTCATGTGCAAAAAATATATAGGCCTATATCTTGCTTTTCCATGAATTGTAATTAATGAAATGTAAAGCCGTATCATACAAAACATCATTAGCCTATACAAAAAGTATCCCCTTTATTTTATTTTGTATAATGTTGAGGGACGGACGGACGGACGTGCTTCCTTTAAAAGCACGATGCTTTGAATTAATGAACGTCTCTATTGTTTCGAGTCATTCCTGCGGCATCCTTCATTTTTCCTCGCTTTCTCCCCGTCAATTAAATGTGAAAACAATGATGAACAGATGAACCGTGTTCTGCGGACACGTTGCTGTGCTCGGACTTAACCCATAGTATTATTATTATTAGTCCAGTCTATAGCCTAATAAACGATTTGTATATAATCTGGTATCTGCGTGAATGAATGGCGGAAATTATTATTATTATGAGGCTATTATAGTCTGTCCTGGTCCCCTATAACTGTCTGTTGAGGGCTCCGTGTGTGTGTGTGTGTGTGTGTGTGTGTGTGTGTGTGTGTGTGTGTGTGCGCGCGCGCGTGTGCGTGTGAATGCTCTGAGCAGCTCCGTTTAGACTAGAGGATTTGAAAACTGGAGGTAACCTCACAGTTGACATTCAATCTAGCAAATGATTGGCTCTCCGAGTATCCCCCCCACACACACACCCACCCACCAGAACTGTGCTCATGATGTGAACAGTGCGCAGATGCAAGGTCTACTGCCAAGGGCACAAATAGTGTATGCCTCATTCATTTAACTCTTATGAGAAGTAGACCTGTTGTACACATGTAATCAAATGGACCCCTTTTTTCATGTCGATGTTTTTCTTGAATATCTGCAGAAATTGCAGATGGACAAGCGTGCAGCGTGGCACGAAGTGAGCTTGTATAGATCTGCTATTTCCGTATAGCCAACAGATACAGTGGTTAGAATTTCTGCAATGCTTTATGTTTACCACTTTAGCTGGGGACCCCAAGGACCCCTGGAGGCCCCCCTCACCTTCACTTAATGACTGTGGCTCTCAGGTTAATATTGGAATACTGATACTGATACATTATTTCAGCTGTTAAAATTCTAAACATGCAAACACAACCCTCTTTAATTATTTCAGTCTCTATTAGTTGCTTAATGACTATAGCATTAAAATGTTATTGTCTTTTTTTATGTGAAATTACTTTCCAGGATTCCATTTCAAAATTATGTTGGATTTTAATTCACAAATAGCAAAAATAGCAGATTTACAAGCTCAAAACACATCGAGAGCGACCCGTTTTGAGCTTGTACATCGGCAATTTTTGCTACTTTTGTGTGACATAGAATGACGAAGTAGGGCAATAATTTATGCAGAGATGAGATGTTTCTGCCATATGCATTGTGGCCCTCGGGAGTGAGTGTAGAAATATAGTGGCCCTCTCCATCATCAAAGTTGGCCACCCCTGTTTTAGAGGTATTATAAAGTCCTTACATTGTCAATTTAGATATGTGCAGATATATACCCTCTATACACTCAAACTTTATGTTGGTTTGTTTACTGTTGAGTGACAAAACAATTTTGCACATTAAGTTAATCATCTGGGGACCCCCCCCAAAAATAATTTGGGGACCCCCCGACCCACAGATTGAGAACCACTGCAATAAAAGGTCCGTTTGGTTGACCTTTGTTTGTGTATATACTCTCGGATTTTAATGTGGTTGTTAAGGTACAAGAAATAAGCTGCTCTTGACTAGTCTGGGATGCATTTGAAAACGTTCATAACACGATAATGATGATGATGATGGTGATCCACAACAATAACATTCATTGTTTGGTTAGGTTTGGTTTTGTATGCGTTGGATTATTGTGCGAGGCGAGCAAGGCACATCTGTATGGCACATCTGTACGGCTGCAGGGGCGAGAGAGGGTCTGTCTGTGTCTGTCTGTCTGGCTGGCTCTTGCAAATAAACAAAAGCACTTCATTAGCCTACATTGTAAATGCAGTCAGACAATTTGCATCAGATGCAAGAAGGATTTTTTTTTTGTGTGTGTGTGTGGGTGGTTTTGTCTTGATGATAGTGGTCGTGGTTAATTGTTAGCTGTGAGTGAGAGGAGATAATTAATAGAATTGTGTAAATTGCGTTAATCTTGAACAATTATACTTATTGTTAACACAGATTGGCTGCGTGGGCAGAATATTAAAAAAGGTAAATAACAATGTCGAGTTTTTCAAAGAACTTCGGAAGCCACGTTAATTAAAAGCACAGCAATTATACGAGCTCGGTTTTTACGTGGGCCCTGTTGTGTTGCATTCTCTGCTATTCCTTCCTGTGTCGTTTTATTTGTTGTTATTTGTTTATTTGTTCCAATAAAATACAAAATAAAAATCCATGCAAATCATAACATAATAATAATTGATAATGTGTTGCTTGATTGAGCATTTTATTACACAGAAATGCAAAACAGCACGAGTACAGTCTCAAACACTTACTAGTCTAAAAGGTTTACACCAAAAAAGTCCTTGTGATCTTGTTTGCATTGGGATCTTATATCCAATTCATCAACATATATAAAATAGCAAAAAAAGAAAAAAAAATCTTTCAATATCATCACAAATATAAAAACACTATGGGCCCCATTTTCGCCAATCTAAACCCTAAACTCTTATTTTTCTTTTTACTATTTTGAAAAACATTTTTAAACAGTTCAAATAGCTGATCTACAGGCTCACAACGTGTCAATGTAGATCGTCTATTTGAAGTATTTTAAAATGTTTTTCAAAATAGTAAAAACAGCCAAAGAAGTTTAGGGTTTAAGCATGGCAGCATTGACTGTGTGAGCTGTGAGGCTAATCTGTCATCCAATAATATAGAATCCATTTCCTAAAGACATTTTAATATCTCACATTTTCGCAAAATACAATTTGTGCAAACATTTTCAATTGAATTTAGCTGTTGTCATTATTATTATTACATATATACTGTACTAAGCATATATTTAAAATTATCTCTATATTTCCCATGCAGTACTAGGCATACAGTACATCGACTGTCGGGTGGGAAATCCCACATCAAAAAAACGTTACTACTTTCAAATTCAAAAACGGCTTCGCGCCACGTTTCGACCGCGCGGAGCCTGACACTTTTGACACTTTCGGGTGACGCTGTACAGTAGCGTGATCAGGTAATAAGGTGTGTACAGTAGCATGATCAGGTAATAAGGTGTGTACAGTAGCATGATCAGGTAATAAGGTGATGCTGTACAGTAGCATGATCAGGTAATAAGGTGATGCTGTACAGTAGCATGATCAGGTAATAAGGTGATGCTGTACAGTAGCATGATCAGGTAATAAGGTGTGTACAGTAGCGTGATCAGGTAATAAGGTGTGTACAGTAGCATGATCAGGTAATAAGGTGTGTACAGTAGCATGATCAGGTAATAAGGTGTGTACAGTAGCGTGATCAGGTAATAAGGTGTGTACAGTAGCATGATC
>NC_137827.1:10997999-11041182 GCF_963921795.1 Nannobrachium achirus | reverse complement strand
TGTTCACAATGTCTGCCTGGCTTTTCCAGCTTCAACCAAATATCCCCCCCCCCCCCCCCCCCCCCCAACAACACACACGAGCACACACACGCACACACTCACACATGCACTCACACACACACACACACACACACGCACGCACAACCCTGTTAATGGAAAATACACTGTCAAGTACTCTCTCTATCTTTTTCTCTTTTTCTCTCTTTTTCACACACGCACGCACGCACGCACGCACACGTGTCCTCTTTCCCCTCTCTCCTGCTGTGTGTACTTTCTTGCTCACTTTCTCTCTGTCTCTTGCTATCAAGCGCACGTACGCGCGAGCATGCACGCCCACTGTGACACACACAAACACACACACACACACACACACACACACACACACACACACACACACACAGACACACAGACACTGTCACACTGGCGCTGCATGCATCCTCCAGAGTTGTGTACGTGCGCGTGCATGCATGTGTGTGTGTATGTGTGCACGTGTGCGTGCGTGTGTTTTGGGCTGACCCACTTTCCCTGCTTGGCCAGGCTCGTGCAGCAGCAGCAGCAGTCACAGACTCACAGTGGCGTTCAGGGGGAGTTCCCTACAGACCCCCCCTGAACCCAACACACAATACACCCCACTTCTTCCTTCTGACAGACAGACAGACAGACAGACAGACAGACAGACAGACAGACAAGCACCATGGCATGTTATTTCCCCCCCCCCCCCCCCCCCCCCCCGCCCGCCCGCCCACAGGAGACCTCTGCCAAAGCCTGCGCGCATGTGTGCGTCAGGGGCATAGTTCCGCCGATTTAAAATGACTCCAATACGGAACTAAAACTTCCTATGATATGCTAGTTGTGCTGTTTCCCCCTCCCGGCCGATCGGGGACGTGGACAACTAAACTAATACCAGCCGGCTGTGTTCTTCTTCGTGTGCTGTATTTCGGGAGGCTCCGACCACATTCTCCCATGTATCTCTGCGGTTGCACGTGACCGTTGGCAGCCAATAGCATCCTCTGGTGCCTTTACAATCTATGATGGCAACACCCATGCCAAGGACCCATATTGTGTCATTTGCGCTGCATAGAAACCAATGGCTTCGCTTTGTCCATATCTTTTATACAGTCTATGGTGTGCGTGTGTGTGTGTGTGTGTGTGTGTGTGTGTGTGTGTGTGTGTGTGTGTGTGTGTGTGTGTGTGTGTGTGTGTGTGTGTGTGTGTGTGTGTGTTGCATGCATATACCTTAAGCCAAATCTGTGTCACTTAAGACATTATTTTATACTTTAACTACTATTAAGACTCCCTAATCGGGAGATAAGCGACCGTCAGGTCGCATACACAAACTTTAGAAGGCAATGGTAGCCAATCAGAAGGGAATATGGGAAATGGGACAAATTCATGTTGATGACATGACTTTAGAGATACTGTGTACCGCTCAAAAGGATCAAAAATAGCATATCCACAAGCTCGAAACTTGTCGAGATGTACATCTCCTACCCAGCAAGCATGTCAGGACCTATTATTGTTATTGTTTGTAATGTTAGTTGAAATATGAGCATATAAGGTTATATATTCTGGGACATATCTAACTAGTTATGATATTTATCTGGCCTACAATATCACCTGATTTCAACCAAGATAAATCCTGTCAAACTAAAAAGTCCATATGACGTCCTGGTAGTGATGTCAAGATCATCCCCATGTGGGCTGTGATCTGGCACTGATTGGTCCAGGTCCTGACCGTGCTTGCTGGGTACTTTTTATGCTCTTTGTGTGATGCTGTAGTAGGATCAAGTAAGTAGAGCGTTAAAGGTGGGGTAAGTGATTTCATTTCATTCACATTTAACAACATGGGTGTGTTCTGATAGTACTAGTTACTATAGAGTGTTTGGTCGATCCATGCCACATTTTACACACACACTCCTTGCCTGCCAAACTACAACCTCCAAGGACCCCCGGAGCCGGGACCCCCAGATGTAAAAAATGACCAAATGTGCAAAAATGACCAAATGACCACCCCAACGGGGCTGCTCACGGGGAATTCCCGGGGACCACCGACTCCTGGTGCTCCAGAACGGATGCAAAAGTGGTGGCGCCCCCAGTGGAGGACCCCCTGCCACTGCAGCGCACATAAAATGCCGTAACTCGGGCTAGGAGCGTCCGGGAGAGCCGGGGCCGGTACCTATTCGTCTGCCAAGGCAACGCGGAGACCCCACCCCTCATTTCTCACATGGCCCTATTCTAGCGCCACCTTCAGGCCGATTTTTAAAACACATTTTTGGACACTGCTCCTACAGTTTTTGCCCTAAAATCATGAATATCACTACACAGCATGTCTACACTCATGTCATCAACATGGATCAGGAAGATTTTGGAAAAACAAATTTTAGCCCTATTTGTGGAGATAAGCCACCTACGGTCGCTTATCTCCCGATTAGGGAGTCTTACTGGTACTAGTTACTATAGAGTGTTTGGTCCATATTTGGACTTCAGCCTTAAAGCAGTTTCAGTTTTGGTGGAGGAGACAACTATCCAATCCAAGGTAAATAAAGAGGTAAAGACATCCACGCCCCTTTCGCTATCTCGCAGTTCCAACCGGCAGATTCGTCGCACCATGTGTGCCAAACTGCAGCCGGAGGTTCGGTGGAAGACTGTGGAGCAGCCTCCCAGCATGGCTCATGAAGTTCATGAACAAACACTATTTATGAAAAAGGGAGACCTTTATAACATACTCAGCTCAGGAAAATAAAAGAAGGCATGTCACACATTTGTTTGTGCTGTGTGGATTTTCGATGTGTGCACTGTGTCATTTTATAGCAGTATCTAAAGAGCAAAAAGTATGTTTCTAAACGTGCCAAGTATCGCGAGTCCATCCACCGTTTCCTGTCTGGGAACCAAATCTTGCGATACTTCGGAGACAGAAACGATTATTATTTACAGTTAATATTATTATTTCATTATGTACCGTGCACATCGAAAAGCAGGTGATTGTAAAAATACCTTTGGTATGTTTTCTTTTATATTCCTGAACAGATTATATGACAAAGGTCATTCATAAATAGTGTTTCTTCCAGGTTTGTTCATGAGCTGATCAAACCGGCTCCATTCACTGAGGCATACGCAGTTTTCCCAACTACCCTGAGCACAACGGTGGGGGCGCATGAGTGTGGGAAGCCCATCGCTCCCCACCGTTGCGCTCAGGGTCATTGGGAAAACGGCGGTCGCTTCACTGACATGTATTGTATCACACTTCCGTGCGAGTTCTGGCACCCATGGTGAGCTTCATCGCCAGACATGACGCATGCCCGGTGGTCACGTGTTTCCATTCCTTCCTTATCTTCCTTGATCCAATCCAGGATGGAGTGGGGCCTTCCTCCAATCATGGTCGAGTGGGGGCGGGCCTTATTGATCATGATTGGCGGAAGGCCCGGGCCTGTCACCTACGTGAAAACTGAAACTGAAACTTAGGTGAAATCACTGACCCTACCTTTTACGGAAAGAAACCGCGAAAAATTAAAATGTGTGAGGTTTCTGCCCGACAACAACGATACTGTAGTACAGGGGTCTTCAACAGGGGGTCCGGGACCCCTAGGGGGTCCTCAGAGTTACTACAGGGGGTCCTCCAAATCCTTGTGACTTTTTTCCTCCTTTTTTATATTAATCACTTGAACCCTAGCATCCATATTCTGAGAACTTCTGAGAGCCAAAAATAGCAGATCTACAAGCTCACAACGCCTCACACTGCGAGGCATTGTGAGCTTGTAGATCGGCTATTTTCGGCTAAGAAGTTTGGTGTAGAGGAGAAAAAGAGCAGACTAAGTACAGAGTGAAAGGTCAAGTTTATTAACTAATGACGGTTCAAGTGGTTAAATATCTGAAAACACAAATTGACATGAATCCAAAATACACTGATAATTGTGCTGTCAAACGATGGAACTGTGGAATGTGGAATCTATTATAAGATTGTGGGGGTCCCTGCTTCTCTCTCTCAGCTAAGGGGCCCTCGGCCTGAAAACGTTGAAGACCCCTGCTGTAGTAGTATAGCACACACACACACACACACACACGCACACACACACGCACACGCACACGCACACGCACACACACGCACACACCTTCAAAGCACACCATCATCCCAGATTCCTGTACATATTTTGACTTCCATCCGCCCGCCACCCTTAATTCTCCCTTTTCCGTTCTTTTGGTTTGTGCCTTCGCGTCATTTGGTTCGTTCTCCTCTGCACCCCGTGTGTTTTGTCTGGGAGTTATTGTTTCAATCTTTGCTGCATCAGCCCCCCCCCCCCCTCACCCCTCCTCCGCCCGACGTTATAAATTAAACATAAATGCAAATGCTGCTGAGCCATTGTTCACTCCTCCCCCCCCCCCTGTCCCCCCTCCGCGCCGCCGCCATTCAAACAGATCAGTGTGTCTGCGGATTAATGGCAGAACACTGGGGCTGTTTTAATGAGCGGGAGAGGGAGAAGAGGCAAATTAGAGTTTGTTGGGAGAAAGAAAAAAAAGAAGCCGACGCCGCCGCGGCTGCACGGCACACCCCAGAGCTGCGCATGAAGGGAGCCTCATCGCCCATCATAGAATATGCTAATGTTGTTAGCGCCGCGCTGCTGCTGCGCGGGGCGGGTGTGTAGCTAGCAGGGTCCCCACGCTGTCAGCCGGCAAACCGCCGCGGATGAGATCAGATCAGGAACGAAGGCTTTGATCTGAGACGCAGTGTTTTCAGCCGCACAAAGTAGCTGCGTAGCTAACACAGTGAGAGAGAGAGAGAGAGAGAGATAGAGATAGGGTGGTTAGCGGTCCTACGTACGGTGTCGCGCAGCCGGAAATAGCAGATCTACAAGTTTGACGATCTTTTGGGATTAGTAGAACGCATTTAATTTGAACACCTTTTTTTAATACTTTATTGAATCAAAAGGACAATACCTCAAGTGCACTTCTTCAAAGAAATACACAGCCTACAAACACCTTATAGCATTCTCGGCCCCCCTGAAAAAAGCTGATCTACAATTAAGCTTGAAAATAGCAGATCATTAAGCTCACAACGCATCGCATCCGCAACACGTTGTCAGCTTGTACTGTATGTCTATTTTCCCCATGAGCCACAAACCGTTTGTTTTGTATTATCTATAGAGAAACGAAGCCATGTCGTCATTTGTGCGTAATGTCGCCCTCTAGGGGGTTCATGCTGGTATTGTTTTGTATTTAAATCGCCATTGGGGAATTTGCGATCACCGCATATAAGGACTGTGTTAAAAAAATAAACACACCATGTGCACGTTTCTGTCAGCGGGGGGGGGGGGGGGGGGGGGTTCTGCATAGTTTATGATATTCATTCATATCTGATATATCCTGTGTAACTCGTTTCTAGCGTTTATTGTGTTACTCTTTGGGTAAATCTGTACATTTCCACCTTAGTCGATGCTTCATATCCATTTGGGTCAATCCGAGAGCATGGTGTGTTTATATTTTTAACACAGTTCTTATATGCGGTGATCGCAAATTCCCCAATGGCGATTTGAATACAAAACAATACCAGCATGAACCCCGTAGAGGGCGACATTTCACACCATTTCACGGAAGTGACATCACACTTCGCTGCTGAATTGTTATCGACTGGAAGGAGATATACTGTATGCGACCACACGGCACATGGCCTTGTGTGCTATACTGTACACGCACGCACACACACACGCACACGCACACGCACACACACACACACACACACACACACACACACACACACACACACACACACACACACAGACATGTGCACACATAGACATCAAAGGGGGCTTGAGCCCCTGCCCTTTTATCTGTCTCTAAAAGATGCACACTAAAAACTGCTGGGTAGATTCATATACCCAAAATCTGAGTAAAAAATGGTTTACCCATTATGGGTTATTATAATGGTGATTGTATGTATAATGGGTTGTTTTGTACAGCTCATACATTACCCAGCTGCTGAGTAAAATTGTTTTACTCAGTATTGGGTAGTTTTAAACTTAAGTTGGTCACCTGGTATGCAAAGCATGCTGGGAAAAGCATTTCTCTAGGTTTTCAGGGATATTTCTAAGCTTTTGGTAGCTAAAAATGCTAAATGTATCATATCCATGTGTCTGCCTTGGCAAGCTGACTGTCATATGTCAGAATTTCATTTGTCAGTATTTGAGCCAAAACCCTAACCGTAACTGCTAGGCTGCTAGCTTATGGTTGAGCTCCCTCCCCCTACTGTTCTGAAAGAGAAGAACTCATGATACATTTGAGAACATTATGTTGATCTACTCTAAACTACTCTGATTATAGCTTTTCAACATTGTTGCATATATTTACAATTATGTACCTTTATGTTGATATTGCTATACTTGGAACAAATTATCTGAGAAAAAAACCCTGAAACAAATCTTATCTTATGTTAATGTCAAATAATATTAGCATGGTCATTTACGATGAGTAAAATATTCTACCCACATGTGGGTAAAATATATACTAAATAATAGTGGTTGACCCAGAGCTGAGTAAAAAATTCTACCCAGGATGTGGTAGAATATCTTACTACGTGCTGGGTAGAAAGGACCTACCCATTTTTCTGTGTAAGATTTACTACTGTTGGGTAGGTCCAATAGTTACCCAGGGGTGGGTTATAATACAACCCAGATCGGGTTATTTTCAACCCATCCGTTTTTAGTGTGTGCCCTCTCTAGACCATGAAGTAAGCCATTTACAATGAGAGGGAGTGGGTTGTTGGCTGATTTACCACTGTTTCAGGGTTGTGGCACGAGGTGAAGCCGAGTGCCAAACAACCCTGAAACAGTGTTAAATCAGCCAACAACCCACGACCCTTGAATGGTAAATTGCTTTTCTACCACTTCTACCATATAAATGAAAGAAAACACAGTTGTAACTTGCAAGGATCTTGGAAATGTTACAACTGCAACACAACAGTGGGCGGGGTCCATGAGCCAACTCAAGGTTGTTGACTGATTTACCACTGTTTTAAGCCAATCAGAATCCAGTATCTGAACATATGACCACAAAAAGTGGTAGAATGCAGCTTTTACTAGGGTGAAATAAATGCAAATGACTTCTTTCTTTAAGGCAGCATTCAAGAGAATTGCCTTGTCCAAACTCTTCTGAACTAGAATGCAGCATCTTAAAGAGTTGCCCTCTCAATACATGCCGTTACGCCACATCTCCAGTATTGACTTGATTACGCTTTCAGTGTGGTATCAAGCACCAAAAATAGCCGAACTCCAAGCTAACAACGCGCCGCACTGCAACGCGCTGTGAGCTATTCGATATTTTCACCGAAAGGCTCTTTTAGAAATTACAGCCCCTGCCTCTCTAACATTCTCTGCGCGTTCCTGCACACACGCACGCACGCACGCACACACACACGCACGCACACACGTACACACACACACACTGAATGTAATAATGCGTGGTGGGTGTGGGTGTCCTATAGATAAACAGCCATCTGGTGCTGGGTGGATGCTATAGGCTGAGCCTGGGCCAGTGGCTGAATGGTGGCGGTATGGTGGCGAGGCGCGGCCACAGAGGACTTTGTAGTTTGGACTATAACAAACGTGACAGGCTTTTTATTCTCGCGCCATATGGGCCCATAAAGACAACCAGACTGGGGAAGGTTTCTAGGGCATGGATGTCGGTCCCTTTTTAATTCGTCTCTCAATGGACGAGCTTCTGTTTTGGATCGCATAAATGTAACAACAGCACGTACTGTAAGGCTGCAATCAGACATACGCGTGAGACATCTTCTCCGTATCGTTTGATAATGAGGAGGGAGGGGTAGTCCAATGCATTTTCTATCTAAGTCACGTGGTTTCATGTCGTTGCCGTGTCTCTGCTCAACCGAATGCTGTCTTTTGGCCAAGAGACACGGCAACGACAAAAAACCACGTGACTTCATTGACAATGAATTGGATACCCCCTCCTCCCCTCATTCTCAGACGATACGGACACGATAGCTGTCGCAACTGTCTGTAGCGCGCCTTACAGTGTTAGTTTCGTCACCCATAGACCAATTTTCTGTTTACAAACATTGAGACTAAATGCACAGGTGACTGTATCATGTAATCAATTCCCAACAGATCCCCAAACCTGTTGGTTTGAGGAGCGTTGGTTTCAGTTCATTAACCTCCTTCTGTGTTGCCCTTATCGAGACATATATTTGCGCAACGGTATTGCCCGTCAAGAGTAGCTGATGATATACAAGCTCACATGGCGTCACCAATGCAACCATTCTGAGCTTGGAGGTCTGCGCGCGACACCGTCGCAGGACGGAGCATAAATTAGGCTTCTGAACAATTACTAAGCTATACTAAAACTAAGATTGACAAATTCGTCTTCAAATGAAAACTAAGCTAAAATGCTATACTAGGATGGGACTAGTGGAGAAGAGATCCCGTAGAACTATAATACAAGTAATTTTATGTTTGGTTGCGCTCGCCTCAGGTGTTGCTTGGCTATTTTCGGCATTCAACAGAGTGTAAAATACAGTGCCATCAAGGCCTGCCAAAATACATTTTTGCCAACAAAATCAACTGTACAATTAGGCTACTTACTTAGACTTAGTTCCTCCCGTTCCTATTGGAACATTGGGAGACGGGTCCTCTCCATTTTCTCCGGTCCCTGGCGACCCTTCGTGCTCCATGCCAGCTGACTCCCATCTCGCTCAGATCTTCCTTGGCTGTCTGTCTCCACGTCTTCTTTGGCCTCCCTCTCATCCAGTCATCCTCTTCCAGCTGTGCGGCACACTGTACAATTAGTCGACTAAAATCATATGATATTTATAGTCGCCTAAACCTAGACTAAAACATTTCAGGTGACTAAAATACGACTAAAGATAAATTGCATTTCATTCAAAAGACCATGACTAAACCTAAATCAATCTCACACTCTTATATTCATAGATTTGTTTGATACAGTATGAAACAAATTTAACTACAATTAGCCATATTCACGCCCCGCCCACTCAGCAAATTTCTCAGCAACTTCCTGGTGCAGTCAGACGTCAGTTTAGAAGGGGAAACTATAACAGAAATAGCTGAACTTAAAGCCAACAAATCATTATTTCGAACGGTAAAGTAAATTATGATGCTTTGTGCCTTTTACTATCTTGTGTTCTTGATCATGCTATAGCCGTATTTTATACTTTACTATTCGGAAATTGCATTAAATGTGCGATTTCTGTGTTAACTCTATGGGCTTTTAGCAGGGTTTTACCCTTCAAAACGTGACTTCAGCAGCACCAGGGGGATGCTGAGTGGGAGGGCTGTGAATAGGACTAATAACAATTGTATCTAGCTAACACAAAGCCAATCAGTTTTCTAAACGCATCCAGGGGGTTTGACTTGATGTGCCCTTTTACACAGGTGACTTGCACTTGTGATGTTTGTCCAGCAGGGGTCGTCTTCCCATTGTCACGGACATGGGTCTCAAAATCATCTTTCCTCTTGTGAATGCAAGAACGGGGTGAGTGTGCCTCACTGTTATTCTGACTAGAGGCAGGGGCGTCACAAGGGGGGGGGGGAGTGGTACTGAGTTACTAGGGCCCAAGGTGGAGGGGCCTTAATTATTTTATACTTTAGCTATTGCTCACAGCGTGGCACCGAGTGCTGCCGCGCTGGGAGCTTGTAGATCTGCTATTTTTTTCATGAAAGAGATGGAGGTCCGTGGCCAAATACATATCATTTTGGGGGTCCTTCACATGTTTAAAGTTTAAGCACCACTGACATAGAAACATAGGTCACAAATGTTCACGATTTTTCAAAAATAGCAGATTTACAATCTTATTATCTGCTATTTTTCAATAGCTAAAGCACAAAATAAGGCGTAATAATGCGTTCCCGGTCTAAATGGGTTAAACCCCCTCCCCTTATGAAGAACATTCATGGGGCCCCACAGTGAGTCCTTATACCCAGGGCCCAGAATTTGGTGCGACACCCCTGACTACAGGTGATCCTCCAGTCTAGCAAGTCTGCAAGTGTATATGTGAGAGAAACGGTTTTAAAGGATTCATCACAACTTCATCATGGTAATATAATAAATAGACTTGCTGCCTGGACCAGGACCCAAACCACCATGATCCTATATCCATCATCATCAGCACATCCATAACTATCTCATGGACAATTTAGAGGTATATAAAAAGTATAAATTCACCATCATACATTTGGTGTTCAACACTGTTGTTTATTTGTAGGAATAAACAACAGAAGCACCTGGGAGGAAGTGGACGCGTCGCGTGTCACTCCCCATCTCTCCCCCGTCACAGAATGGGTTCCCAGAATGGTGTAGAGCAGTGGTTCTCAACCTTTTCAGGCCGCGACCCCAAAATAATCATATTTTAACTGGGATCGCCCCCACCCTGACGAGCACTAAGAGTTGAGGCATTACATTTTGTATAACACGCGTTGCGAGGCGTTGTGAGCATGTAGATCTGCTATTTTCACAATTTCTGCCTCTAATATTTGACAATTTGGCCAAAGTTTAATTTGTCACTTTAGAAGTATTAAAAAGTCCTTAAATTGTCACTTTAGTTCCCAAACTTTTTTGTCTCAGGGCACCCCATAAATATTGTTTTAATCCGAGGCACCCCTAAATTATAATTTTCACTCCCAGCACCTTATATTTATAGCATATTGTCGTTGTCGGGTTGAAACCTAGTATGTCCAAAACCGTTTTGTATTTATTATCTATGAAATGTACTAAACTAGTGAAAACAGCAGATCTACATGCTTGTAGATCGGCTGTTTTCACTAGTTTTGTGCGACAGAGGTTTCTGCCCGACAATGACGATATTTTAGTGATTATGTTGCGAGGAAAACATATGCCATTTTGGTTAGAACTGACTGAAAATAACTTTGTACTTCAAGTTTAAAATGATAAATATTTTTTCAAGTGTCCAAATAAATTCCAAGTATTATCAAATTATCTCGCGGCACCCCTGGACTGCCGGCGCGGCACCCCAGGGTGCCCTGTCACCCACTTTGAAAACCCCTGCTTTAGAAATGTGCAGATACTCCTCTATACACCCAAACTGTGTTGGTTTGTTTACTGTTGAGTGAGAAAACAAATGCACATTACGTTAATCATCTGGGAACCCTCCAAAACGATGTGGGTCCCGACCCACAAGTTGAGAACCACAGTAGAGTAGACCTTGTTTCTTCTTTGATCCAAACCCTCTCTCTCTCTCTCTCTCTCTCTCTCTCTCTCTCTCTCTCTCTCTCTTCCACCATGAGCCCCTCATCAAAGCCCATCTCTCTGGGATCCCAGCAGACACTCTTCTCTCCGTCTCCAACCTCTTTGCTAAAGCTCTGCTTTGCATTCAGCAGTCATCATGTGTGTTTGAACAGCTCTCATAGAGAACGGAGGCCTATCTCGGCGGCTGTCGGTGCCGAAACCTCTCATCTCCACATTCTAACTTTTTGGTGTTTTTTCCCCTCACATTTAACACCCTACTACTTGATCAATCATCATATCATACTAGCCTCACACACACAGAAGCAAAGCTGATCCACAAGCTCGATACAGAACTTGTAGATCTGCTAGTATCGATGCTTTTGAGTTTGAATCTGTTTTTACACAAGGTTTCCACCCGACAAGGACGATATATGCAGTCAGCGTGAAAAACAGGAGTGTCACAAGGGGGGGGGAAGTGGGAATGAATAGGGCCCAAGGTGGAGGGGCATGGAATTATTTTATACTTTAGCTGTTGAAAAATAGCAGATCTACAAGCTCACAGCACGGCACTCGGTGCCGTGCTGTGAGCTTGTATATCTGCTATTCTTCAATAGTTAGGGGCCCCACAGTATTTTTGAAGTCGTGAAAATGTGTGAAATATATGTATTTTTTAAAGCGAACACTCACATTTTGCTTCTGGGGGGTCCCTGGAAGTATTTTGAGATGGGGGTCCATGGCCAAATACATATCATTTGATGCACACTTCACATGAAAAAGTTTGAGCACCACTAAACCTTTGGATTTGAAATATTCAAATCCAATATTCTAATATTCAAAGATTTTCACGATTAAAATAAAATAGCAGATCTACAAGCTCACTGTGTGCCGTGCTGTGAGCTTGTATATCTGCTATTTCTCAATAGTTAGGGGCCCCACAGTGAATCCTTGTACCCAGGGCCCAGAATTTGGTGCGACACCCCTGTATATAGGATTTGTTCTGTGTAGTCTTTTAAAGAACACTACACCTACCACAGCATGTTGATGATCAAGGCGCTTGTCTGTTATTATTAACATGACAGTCACTGGTGGAAAGAAATGTTACACTCTCTTTTATTCAGGTTGTCACTTTACTTCTCGGGAGGAATACGTTTGTCTGAGAGAAGATAATGAGGAGGAAGAATGTGGGTTTTATAGGTCAGATAACGCCTTTGTTGTCTCCGCCAGGCCAAGAGGCATTTGCCAGCAAATCTCCGGCACCGTTGGCCCAGTCTGCAAAAATGACAAAAATGTGTGTGAAATTGTGCATGCATTCCCACTAGAGGATGCCACTTCAATATTTTCAAATCAGCCTCATGATGGGGCTATTATAACAGGCCGATTGGCACATGCACAGGCTACTCGTTCTGATGGCAACATTATTGCGCACAGCTTGTGGTTGTGCGTGTCCGACTCCTGTCAGAGCTGCAGAGGAACTGGCTTGAGCTGAGGGATAGAGAGAGAGAGAGAGAGAGAGAGAGAGGGGGGGGGGGGGGGGAGGAAGGAAGGAAAACCTGACATGGAGTCGTGTTATGAGCCTCACAGTGTCGTCCCTCCCCTCTCACTATACAGAATTTCATACAGGTGCGTGCGTGCGTGCGTGCGTGCGTGTGCGTTATGTTATCCTCGCCGTTGACATATAGACCAGTAAATGTAAAGTATACATGATTTGAACATGCACAGAGGTACATCATTATCAGACCTAAATGTATCCTTCGACTTATTGTTTAAGGTTAGAGCTATACTGTGTAAGATTCTCAACTAGTGGTCAGTAGCCATATAGCAAACCGCGGTCGCGTTCGCGTCTTTCGCCCGTTTTTCGTACCTTCACACCCCCGCGTCTGCCTCCACAACGCCGAGAGCTATCTTTAGAGGGGTCCCTGGTTCCTGTGCGTTCAGGCATTCCGGAGAAACGGACTATTTCACCCTGCCTGGTAGGCGAGAATTACCTTTTGAGTAAAGAGACACACGGGCGACTACAAATATGGCGACCCCACTTCAAGATGCGCTGCATTGGCCGGTAGTGTACCATGTGTGCATGATCGGCGATGTGATTGGGCAACGTATACACAACGTATACAGATGATGCAGATTACGTAATCATGGCGCGAAATTCTCCCCCCCTCACGGCTCATAGAAAACATATAAAGAGAAGGCTTCAGAAGCTGAAAATAACGGAGTGGGTGTTCTAAAACTTTAGCGATTTAACAGTTAGGACAATTTTAAGATTTGTTTTATAAAAAAAGTTACATAGTAAAACTTTAAGCTTTGGTTGCAATTTGTTATTTGTCAGCAGTGTCCGGGTACCGTACAGCACTCGCTAGGACCACAAGGTCATGGGTACGACCCCGGGCACCGCCTACTCAGAGAATGAGTAGCACAGCTTGGGTGCGGCAAACTGTGATCCGTGCATGATAGTGAATATAACAACGTTCATGCAAGTCCCGGAGAAGACACGCTGTGATTGGCCATGCAGAGGCACTTTGAGTGACAGTTCACCCCCCAAACATTATTTACTATTCTGGCCCTCTGGTTTACACCTCGGAACGGTTCTGAGTCGGCTCAAGCGACCTTCGCAATGCTCGACATGGCGACTCTCTTGCTTTAGCTCGCTCGGCGGTGTCTCACGTGGGTCAAGGTCGATTGAGACGGCGCGCCTCCATTGCAGTCGTTGGAAAAGAGTAATGTCGGTGTGTCCATGTTTTCACAGTCTTGCATTCAGCCAATGAGAACGCAGGGAGGGCGGCGCTTGCCCGAATGTCGCTACGATTCACTATTATATGGGAGCCATTGGGATAGGTGTGGCGCTCCACCTCATCAGTCCATCTCCCAGGGTTCTAGCACATTTTGACGGGGACAGACTCCTGCGTGTTACAGGCTGATACCAACTATATAATAAATAAGCCGCTCCCAAACCTACTTGTTGGAAATATCAGGCATTAATATACCATAATTGCTGGACTATAAGCTCCACCTGAATATAAGCACCAGCTAAATTTTGAACGAAAAACAAATGTATACATATACAGGCCGCACTTGACTATAAGCTGCAGGTGTCTATTTTATCGTGAACATTAGTGAGGACCAATAATTGGTATTATATGAAGACAGGTTGAAAATTGGTGAAATCACTTTAATATACATGACCTACTTAAGACCATTTTTCAAATATTGTATTATTGGCAGGGCCCTTAGCCAACGAGGTGCAGCCTATAGATTTTTGTGCCCAAAAAAGTGCCCTCTCCCGACCATGAATGCAGTTTTCACTATGGTGAAAGAAATGCAAATGCCCTCTTTTCATGCCATACATGAGGGCAGCATTCAAGAGACTTGCCTTGTCCAAACTCTCCTGAACTTGAATGCAGCATCTTATGTTGAAAGAATCACCCTCTCTGTGTAGAAATCCATGCCGTTACGCCACATCTCCAGTATTGCCTTTTTTTTATGCTTAGTTTTGTGTGGTATCAAGTACTGAAAATAGCCGACCTCCAAGCTCACAACGCGCGTTGTGAGCTTGGAGGTCTTCTATTTTCAATATTTTCACCAAAACGCCCTTTTAGAAATGTCAGCCCCTGCCTCTCTAAGATTCTCTGCACGTCCCTGTTACCATCCCTCCCTAGAAGCCTGGTTGGAAACTCTGAATAGCATTGCTATTTGAAGATCCGTTATTGTTCCATAAAGTGTTAAGCGGTTCCGTCTATTAAAAAAGAAAAAAAACATAAATGGGTTCTTTCTTTATGGTTCCTCTAATTGTTCACAGTTCAGCCACGGCCGTGAGTCATTCTGTTACGATACTTGGACCCGATCTACAATCTAGACCGGGGGTCTTCAACGTTTTCAGGCCAAGGACCCCTTAGTTGAGAGGGAGATGAAGCAGGGACCCCCACAACCTGTTCATAGATACCAACCATAGTTTCATCGTTTGACAGCACAATCATCAGTGTATTTTGGATTCATGTCAATCTGTGTTTTCAGATATTTAACCACTTGAACCGTCAATACTTAATAAACTTGACCTTTGACTCTGTACTTAGTCTGCTCTTTTCCCCCTCTACACCAAAGCTCTTTGCCGAAAATAGCCGATCTACAAGCTCACAACGCCTCGCAGCGCGAGGCATTGTGTTTTTTATCACGATAATATCGCTTATCGTACCATCCCTAGTAGTGTGTGTGTGTGTGTGTGTGTGTGTGTGCGTGCGTGCGTGAGACGTGAATGCGTGCATGTGTGTGTAGTGAGTTGTTGGATTCTCTTGATCGTCCTTGTGCGTCTTGTCCATCTACAATCAATACTCACACTGAGGAGACCACTGTTTATTCTGCTCTGTGTAATTCCATGTTAGAGTCGTTGTATTCTGTGCAGGAGCAACGTTCTCGGTATTCCTATTAAACCCATTTAGGGCCTAGGATTATTGAATGCTTTAACCAGTGAAAAAATAGCAGATATACAAGCTCGCAGCGCGGCACTCGGTGTTTGTAGATCTGCTATTTTTGAAAAAGTCGGGAAAATGTGTGCAATTCTTTGAATATATGTATTTTCAAAGCGAACGTTTGTAACTCAAATTTTGCTTCTGGGTGGTCCCTCCCTGGAACTAAATATTTTGAGATGGGGGTCCGTGGGCCAAATACATATCATTTTGGGGGTCCTTCACATGAAAAGGTTTGAGAACCACTGACATAGTAGTCTCTCAAGAACAGACTAACTGAGCTCCAGTTGAAGTGAAAAGGACCTTTTCTTTGACGACGGCTGGCCAGATTGCTGACATAGAAACATTGGTTTTTCAAAAAAAATCTTAGAAGGATTCAAAAGACACTTATAGAATCGGGTCAAAATTCTAATTTTTGCGATTTTTCTAAAATAGCAGATCTACAAGCTCGCAGCTGCTATTTTTCAATAGTTAAAGCATAAAATAATGATACACAATAATGTGTACCCCGTTCTAAATGGGTTAAAACCGCGTGGGGCCCCGAGCCTCCTGCCCAGCCGACACTAAAAACAAAAGCTCTGCGCTTTAACCCATTTAGGCCTTAACACAAAATGACGCAATATTTTATGCTTTAAAAATAAAAAAATAGCAGATATACAAGCCCACAGCGCGGCACCGAGTGCCGCGCTGCGAGCTTGTAGATCTGCTATTTTTGAAAAATTGTGAAAATTAGAATTTTGACCCGATTCACTCCTGCGTGTTACAGGCTGATACCAACTATATAATAAATAAGCCGCTCCCAAACCTACTTGTTGGAAATATCAGGCATTAATATACCATAATTGCTGGACTATAAGCTCCACCTGAATATAAGCACCAGCTAAATTTTGAACGAAAAACAAATGTATACATATACAGGCCGCACTTGACTATAAGCTGCAGGTGTCTATTTTATCGTGAACATTAGTGAGGACCAATAATTGGTATTATATGAAGACAGGTTGAAAATTGGTGAAATCACTTTAATATACATGACCTACTTAAGACCATTTTTCAAATATTGTATTATTGGCAGGGCCCTTAGCCAACGAGGTGCAGCCTATAGATTTTTGTGCCCAATGCCCATACATGGTGTTACATGCGAGCCCACACTGTTTCGTAGGAACAGTATTTCTAGTTATTATCATTTTTGACTTTGTGGGGGAAAAAATGAAAATGTTACATCGATGTGCCCACTTTTCCTTCCTTTAGCGCCCAGTGCACTCTGGCAGACTCTGCCCACTCTTCCTGTTGCCAATTACTCTGGACTCCAGTCCTGGTTTTCCATGCGTGGCGCGCAGCAGCAGCAGCAGCAGCAGCCGGGAGGTGGATAAACTGGTCTCTCTCGCTGTCTCTTGTCTCACGTGCGTGTGTGTGCGGTGCTGTGCTGTGCTGTGCTGGGCCATGCTGAGCCACGGGAGCTCCGGGAGACACCGCTCACATTCACCGTGGAGGACCCGGGATGGAGGAGAGGGAAGGAAAAGTTTCCTTTAAACCCGACGGGGAAACTTTAACCATGAAGCCACGCTGACCGCGTCCTTCCTCGGCCGCTTGTCAAGCGACGCGTCTCGGCACCACCGCGGTCCAACGCAAACAACCAGCAGCACGGCGTCACAGGAACAAAAGCTTTGCTTTAAAAACAAAAAGAACACTGAATATTAGTCGTATTTGTGTTTTTTAACGCGCGGTCTCTCTTTTTTTTCTTTTTCCTTTTTATCTTTGCGTGTGTGTATGCGCGAGGCTGTCCGCGCGCGGGGTTCCTTTCCCTAGTTCGTCGCTGCGCGTCAAAGTCAGATGTTGTAAAGAAGTCAGTGACAATGGCCGCGCAAGTGGCACCGTCGTCAGTTGTTCCGAACAGAACTAACAACAACAAAAACAACAAGAAATTATTATCGGGCACCAGTTTGGGCTCGGAGCTCAGCGGCTCGGGGAAATCCGGAGGAGGAGGAGGAACCGGAGGAGGACCGATGCTGGGAGCCGCTGGAGACGTCAATAATGTAGACCCCCATCACCAACACCATCACCAGCAGCAGCAGCAGCACCACCACAGGACCGAGCTCAGCAACAGCATGGTCCGTTCAACTCCCAACAACAACAAGGACGGCGTGGAGGAGGAGAAGAACCCGTCGAGTAATAATTCCTCCTCCGTGGCTGTGCTGGAAGCGGCTCTGATCTCCTCCTCCAACCACCACAAGATGAAGTACGCTGGGAGCAGCGGAGGAGATCACCCCGCTCCGCCGCAGCAGCAGCAGCAGCAATTCAACCAGTTTCCGCCACATCAGCAGCAGCAACAACAGCGTCAGATGCAAAGTAACAACATGAACAACACCAACAACACCATGGATCATAACAACCAGCACGGCGGGGGGATTAAGGAGAACCTCCACGGGGAGATGATGCAGCTGCAGCAGCATCAGGGGGGCAAAGGTGAGCTGGATGTCACCTGTAACAAGCCCCCCGGGGCGGGGGACGGGAGGATGATGAGCCCCCCTGCGGCGGCGGGGGACAGGGGGGCCACGGGCCCCGGGGAGAGGGCGATGATGAGCCCCGGAGGCGGCAGGTACGAGCAGCACCCCAACTTGGGAGGACCCCCCCAGGCCAACAACAGCAACAACGCGGAGTTTAACAACAACTATTACGCGCCGTCGAGGCCCTGCTACGAGCAGCAGAGCGGAGGAGGTGGTGGTGGGCTGGGGGGTCCGGGGGGGATGATGGAGAACTCCCACGGGGCGGGGGGGTTCCAGAACCACCACTACCAGAACCACCACCACCACCACTACCCCCCGGCGGCATACCGGGCCGCCGCGGGGGGCTACGGTGGGGCCCCCGGCGGCGGCGCGGCCTCCTACCCCACCATGATGGGCCCCAACAACAACAACTCGTCCTCTCGCCAGATGACGGCCGCTAATAACTCCTCCTCAGCCTCTGGCGGAGGCACCGCTAAGGCTCCCCTCGCAGCCTCCTCGTCCTCCCCATCCCCGGGGGGCTTCCAGAGGTTCCCTGGGCAGACTCAGCAGCAGCAGCAGCAGCAGGGACCTCAGGGGCCTCATCACGGCTCCGGGGCCACGCCGACCCTCAACCAGCTGCTGACGTCTCCCAGTCCCATGATGCGAGGCTACGGAGGCTCCTACCAGGACTACAGCAGTGGAGGCGGAGGGCAGGCTGCCATGCAGGGCCTTGTGGGGAAGGACATGGGCCCTGCGCAGTACGGTGGTGGTGGTGGTGGTGGTACCGGGGGCACCGCGGGGGTCCACCCCCACCTCCATCACTCTCATCCGGGCTGGGGGCAGCAGCAGCAGCAGCAGCAGCACCGCAGCCACAACCACTCCATGAGCCCGCAGGGCAGGACGCAGGTACACACACACACACACACACAGAAAACAAACCAAAGTTCTGTCTGGAAAGCTTTTCTAAAGGCACCCTTCAGTGTAAAGTAACTAAGTAGCCTACATTTACTTATGTAGGCTACTGTAGGCCTACTTAAGTAGCCTATACGGTTTCGATGTATTTTAATAACTTGTTGAGGATTTCCAATTTCCAATACTTTACTTTATACTCCACTAGGCTACATCCCAAATCAATTTGAGATATTTAGTTACATTGTAGATTATACATTATAATATTAAAAACATACATTTACCACCTAATTTAGGCCTACCTTGGCTATTTGCATAAGCGGTTGAAGATGGATGGATGGACCTTGGCTATTTGAAAGTATCCGATTTACAAGCTCACAGTGAGCTTGTAGATCTGCTATTTTCAAACATTTTGTAATTTTGCTTTTGGTGCTTTATAGCCTACGTTTTGATTCCAAGACTTCTTTTTTTTACTCAAGTAGTCTACATGTTGAATTCCATACTTTTATTACGGAGTATTTCTATATTGCAGTATTCATACTTTTAGTAGGCTACTTGAGTAAAAGATGTGACTACTTTTCCCACCACATCACAGCATGCAGCGGCTTGCCAACCGTGACTTTAATTGAACGAGCAGCTGTTTTGATGGTGTTGATGATTAACACAGCCTTGCGAATTATTCAAGGATTGGGCCTAAAATAACGTCATATAGATTTTTTAATTGACTCATGTGCAAAACATATATAGGCCTATATCTTGCTTTTCCATGAATTGTAATTAATGAAATGTAAAGCCGTATCATACAAAACATCATTAGCCTTTACAAAAAGTAGACTATCCCCTTTATTTTATTTTGTATAATGTTGAGGGACGGACGTGCTTCCTTTAAAAGCACGACGCTTTGAATTAATGAACGTCTATAGCTATTGTTTCGAGTCATTCCTGCGATCCTGCGGCATCCTTCATTTTTTCCTCGCTTTCTCCCCCGTCAATTAAATGTGAAAACAATGACGAACAGACGTGTTCTGCGGACATGTTGCTGTGCTCGGACTTGACCCATATTATTATTATTATTAGTCCAGTCTATAGCCTAATAAACGATTTGTATATAATCTGGTATCTGCGTGAATGAATGGCGAAAATAATGATTATTATGAGGCTATTATTGTTTGTCCTGGTCCCCTATAACTGTCTGTTGAGGGGTGTGTGTGTGTGTGTGTGTGTGTGTGTGTGTGTGTGTGTGCGTGCGTGTGTGTGTGTGTGCGTGTGTGTGTGCATGCTCTGAGCAGCTCCGTTTAGACTAGAGGATTTGAAAACTGGAGGTAACCTCACAGTTGACATTCAATCTAGCAAATGATTGGCTCTCCGAGTATCCCCCCCCCCCCACACACACACACACCCACCCACCAGACTTGTGCTCATGATGTGAACAGTGCGCAGATGCAAGGTCTACTGCCAAGGGCACAAATAGTGTATGCCTCATTCATTTAACTCTTATGAGAAGTAGACCTATTATACACATGTAACCAAATGGACCCCTTTTTTCATGTCGATGTTTTTCTTAAATATCTTCAGAAATTGCAGATGGACAAGCGTGCAGCGTGGCACGAAGTGAGATTGTATAGATCTGCTATTTCCGTATAGCCAACAGATACAGTGGTATCTGTTGGCATGCAATGCTTTGCTTGCAATGCTTTATGTTTACTACTTTAGCTGGGGACCCCTCGACCCCAAGGACCCCTGGAGGCCCCCCTCACCTTCACTTAATGACTGTGGTTCTCAGGTTAATATTGGAATACTGATACTGATATATTATTTCAGCTGTTAAAATTCTAAACATGCAAACACAACCCTCTTTAATTATTTCAGTCTCTATTAGTTGCTTAATGCAAAAAAAAAAAAAGACAATGTTATTGTCTTTTTTTATGTGAAATTACTTTCCAGGATTCCATTTCAAAACTATTTTGGATTTTAATTCACAAATAGCAAAAATAGCAGATCTACAAGCTCAAAACACATCGAGAGTGATGCGTTTTGAGCTTGTAAATTGGCAATTTCTGCTACTTTTGTGTGACATAGAATGACGAAGTTGGGCAATAATTTATGCAGTGATGAGAGGTTTCTGCCATATGCATTGTGGCCCTCTGGAAATATAGTGGTCCTCTCCATCATCAAAGTTGGCAACCCCTGTTTTAGAGGTATTAAAAAGTCCTTAATTGTCAATTTAGAAATGTGCTGATATATACCCAAACTTTATGTTGGTTTGTTTACTGTTGAGTGACAAAACAATTTTGCACGTTAAGTTAATCATCTGGGGACCCCCCCCCACTAGTCTGGGATGCATTTGAAAACGTTCATAACACGATGATGGTGATGGTGATCCACAACAATAACATTCATTGTTTGGTTAGGTTTGGTTTCGTATGCGTTGGATTATTGTGCGAGGCGAGCGAGGCACATCTGTATGGCACATCTGTACGGCTGCAGGGGCGAGAGAGGGTCTGTCTGTCTGTCTGGCTGTCTGGCTGGCTGGCTCTTGCAAATAAACAAAAACACTTCATTAGCCTACATTGTAAATGCAGTCAGACGATTTGCATCAGATGCAAGAAGGATTTTTCTTTTTTTGTGTGTGTGTGGGTGGGTTTGTCTTGATGATAGTGGTCGTGGTTAAATTGTTAGCTGTGAGTGAGAGGAGATAATTAATAGAATTGTGTAAATTGCGTTAATCTTGAACAATTATACTTATTGTTAACACAGATTGGCTGCGTGGGCAGAATATTAAAAAAGGTAAATAACAATGTCGAGTTTTTCAAAGAACTTCGGAAGCCACGTTAATTAAAAGCACAACAATTATACAAGCTCGGTTTTTACGTGGGCCCTGTTGTATTGCATTCTCTGCTATTCCTTCCTGTGTTGTTTTATTTGCTCCAATAAAATACAAAATAAAAATCCATGCAAATCATAACATAATAATAATTGATAATGTGTTGCTTGATTGAGCATTTTATTAGACAGAAATGCAAAACAGCACGAGTATACAGTCAGACACTTACTAGTCTAAAAGGTTTACACCCAAAAAGTCCTTGCGGTCTTGTTTGCGTTGGGATATTATATCCAATTCATCAACATAATGAAGAATAGCACAAACAATCGTTCAATATCATCACAAATATAAAAACACTATGGGCCCTATTTTCGCCAAGCTAAACCCTAACCCCCTAAACCCCTTTGCCTTTTTTATTTTTACTATTTTGAAAAACATTTTTAAATAGTTCAAATAGCTGATCTACAAGCTCACAACGTGTCGATGTAAATCGTCTATTTGAAGTATTTTAAAATGTTTTTCAAAATAGTAAAAACAGCCAAAGAAGTTTATGGTTTAAGCATGGCAGAAAATATGCCCCCTCATGTACAGAGTCGACTGTGTGAGCTGTGAGGCTAATCTGTCATCCAATAATATAGAATCCATTTCCTAAAGACATTTTAATATCTCACATTTTCGCAAAATACAATTTGTGCAAACATTTTCAATTGAATTTAGCTGTTGTCATTATTATTATTACATATATACTGTACTATGCATATATTTAAAATTCTCTCTATATTTCCCATGCAGTACTAGGCATACAGTACATCGACTGTCGGGTGGGAAACCCCACATCAAAAAAACGTTACTACTTTCAAATTCAAAAACGGCTTCACGCCACGTTTCGAACGCGCGGAGCCTGACACTTTTGACACTTTCGGGTGACGCTGTACAGTAGCGTGATCAGGTAATAAGGTGTGTACAGTAGCATGATCAGGTAATAAGGTGTGTACAGTAGCATGATCAGGTAATAAGGTGTGTACAGTAGCGTGATCAGGTAATAAGGTGTGTACAGTAGCATGATCAGGTAATAAGGTGTGTACAGTAGCATGATCAGGTAATAAGGTGTGTACAGTAGCATGATCAGGTAATAAGGTGTGTACAGTAGCATGATCAGGTAATAAGGTGTGTACAGTAACATGATCAGGTAATAAGGTGTGTACAGTAGCATGATCAGGTAATAAGGTGTGTACAGTAGCATGATCAGGTAATAAGGTGTGTACAGTAGCATGATCAGGTAATAAGGTGTGTACAGTAGCATGATCAGGTAATAAGGTGTGTACAGTAGCGTGATCAGGTAATAAGGTGTGTACAGTAGCATGATCAGGTAATAAGGTGTGTACAGTAGCGTGATCAGGTAATAAGGTGTGTACAGTAGCGTGATCAGGTAATAAGGTGTGTACAGTAACATGATCAGGTAATAAGGTGTGTACAGTAGCATGATCAGGTAATAAGGTGTGTACAGTAGCATGATCAGGTAATAAGGTGTGTACAGTAGCATGATCAGGTAATAAGGTGTGTACAGTAGCATGATCAGGTAATAAGGTGTGTACAGTAGCATGATCAGGTAATAAGGTGTGTACAGTAGCATGATCAGGTAATAAGGTGTGTACAGTAGCATGATCAGGTAATAAGGTGTGTACAGTAGCGTGATCAGGTAATAAGGTGTGTACAGTAACATGATCAGGTAATAAGGTGTGTACAGTAGCATGATCAGGTAATAAGGTGTGTACAGTAGCATGATCAGGTAATAAGGTGTGTACAGTAACATGATCAGGTAATAAGGTGTGTACAGTAACATGATCAGGTAATAAGGTGTGTACAGTAGCATGATCAGGTAATAAGGTGTGTACAGTAGCGTGATCAGGTAATAAGGTGTGTACAGTAGCATGATCAGGTAATAAGGTGTGTACAGTAGCATGATCAGGTAATAAGGTGTGTACAGTAGCATGATCAGGTAATAAGGTGTGTACAGTAGCATGATCAGGTAATAAGGTGTGTACAGTAACATGATCAGGTAATAAGGTGTGTACAGTAACATGATCAGGTAATAAGGTGTGTACAGTAACATGATCAGGTAATAAGGTGTGTACAGTAGCATGATCAGGTAATAAGGTGTGTACAGTAGCATGATCAGGTAATAAGGTGTGTACAGTAGCGTGATCAGGTAATAAGGTGTGTACAGTAACATGATCAGGTAATAAGGTGTGTACAGTAGCATGATCAGGTAATAAGGTGTGTACAGTAACATGATCAGGTAATAAGGTGTGTACAGTAACATGATCAGGTAATAAGGTGTGTACAGTAGCGTGATCAGGTAATAAGGTGTGTACAGTAACATGATCAGGTAATAAGGTGTGTACAGTAACATGATCAGGTAATAAGGTGTGTACAGTAGCATGATCAGGTAATAAGGTGTGTACAGTAGCATGATCAGGTAATAAGGTGTGTACAGTAGCATGATCAGGTAATAAGGTGTGTACAGTAGCATGATCAGGTAATAAGGTGTGTACAGTAGCATGATCAGGTAATAAGGTGTGTACAGTAGCGTGATCAGGTAATAAGGTGTGTACAGTAACATGATCAGGTAATAAGGTGTGTACAGTAGCATGATCAGGTAATAAGGTGTGTACAGTAGCGTGATCAGGTAATAAGGTGTGTACAGTAACATGATCAGGTAATAAGGTGTGTACAGTAACATGATCAGGTAATAAGGTGTGTACAGTAGCGTGATCAGGTAATAAGGTGTGTACAGTAACATGATCAGGTAATAAGGTGTGTACAGTAACATGATCAGGTAATAAGGTGTGTACAGTAACATGATCAGGTAATAAGGTGAAAAAAAAAGTTAGAAAAAACAAATACGGAGATGAGAGTTTTCTGCCCGACAACAGCAATGGTATGTTATGTTGGCTTGGTGGCAGTGGGGTGCAGCGGGGTGTAGTGATGTGTGTGTGTGTGTGTGTGTGTGTGTGTGTGTGTGTGTGTGTGTGTGTGTGTGTGTGTGTGTGTGTGTGTGTGTGTGTGTGTGTGTGTGTGTGTGTGTGTGTGTGTGTGTGTGTGTGTGTGTGTGTGTGTGTGTGTGTGTGCATGCGCGCGATGTGCGTGTGTGTTACTATACTTGTAAGGACCAAATGTTCGAATTCTCTTGGTCCTCGGAAGATAATGATTTTATAAAACGGGTTGTGTTTAGGATCAGTTTGTGTTTTAGTTGGGGTTAGTGTTTTCTCTCATTTTAAAAGTAGTCTTGTGGCCATATCATACAAAAAAAATCGCCGATCTGCTCATGTCGACGACGTCCTAAACTGTCCTCACAAGCATGGTAATACAAACCTGTTTGTGTGTGTACTGTACAGGCACATGCACACATAGACATCAAAGGGGGCTTGAGCCCCTGCCCTTTTACCCGTCTGTAAAAAGTCCCCTCTCCAGACCATGAATGCAGTTTTCACTATGGTGAAATAAATGCAAATGCCCTCTTTCCATGCCATACCTGAAGGCAGCATTCAAGAGAACTGCCTTGTCCAAACTTACTCTCCTGAACTTCAATTCAGCATCTTATGTTGAAAGAATTGCCCTCTCTGTGTAGAAATCAAGCATTGAAAATAGCTGACCTCCAAGACCTCCAAGCTCCAAGAGAGCTTGGAGGTCGGCTATTTTCAACATTTTCACCAAAAGACCCTTTTAGACATTTCAGACCCTGCCTCTCTAACATTCTCTGCACGTCCCTGGTACTGTATGCACATGCGTAAGGTTTGTGGTGCATGCGTGTGCGCTGTGCGCGCGCGCGTGTAATTGCGTGTACATATGTGTGCACGCCTGCATGGCTGTGTGTTGAACTTGCTCTCTCATCAAAACAGCATTGTCCCAGATTTTTCAATTACCATGCCCTATTTGATTGAGGAACCGCGCGTGTTCACTTCATGGCCCTGTGTGTGTGTGTGTGTGTGTGTGTGTGTGTGTGTGTGTGTGTGTGTGTGTGTGTGTGTGTGTGTGTGTGTGTGTGTGTGTGTGTGTGTGTGTGTGTGTGTGTGTGTGTGTGTGTGTGTGTGCGCGTGCGTGCGTGCGTGCTTACGTGCACACACTTGAGTATGCGAATGTGTCCGTGTCAGTCTCTCTGACTCGTTTTTGATTTACCTGTCTGTCTGTCTGTCTGTCTCTCTTTCCATCCGACAATATATAATTTTTATACCAGTGTTTTTTGGGGAGGTTTTGATGATTTACATTTTGTTGATTGCCGGTGTGCACCAAAAAAAGAAAAAAAAAGAAAACGCTAAACATACAAGTACTGTAGGCATGGGACGATATGAAAATTCCATATCGCGATTATTGTGATCAAAGAAATCGCGATTTATGATATTATCACGATAACATCCATTATCCTGGGGCGGAACATTTGCCAAAAAATAGAAGATATACAAGCTTTTAGATCGGCTATTTCTTGGCCAAGATATTTGGTAGAGAGTGAAAAAAAGACTGTATCAATCAAGTACGTAAGTATATTATAAGTATGTTTTACCAATGGAAGGTTTTAAATGGTACCAGATATGCAGCTCGGCAAATAAAAGGGGAATTGATCCCAGTGCATGACGGAGGACAAGTTCACGATACATTAAATCTCCACAATAGGATTATCGCTAGGATTATCGCAAGTGTTTTTTATCACGACAAACGATAATATCGGCTATCGTCCCATCCCTACTTACAAGCACAGGACGTGGCCTCCTGAACTTGTAGATCAGGGGAGGGGTGGGTGATATGGAAAAATACAATATCACCATATTTTCCCAAGCTGTATCACGATACACGATTTTATCACGATTTTTTTTTCACGCTGATTTTTATGGTTATTTTTCAAGTTACTTGATAAAAACTAGACTCTCTGGGTTCCTTTTGGGAGGTCTAAATTGAACTTTACTTTAAGTATGTAACTCTGACAGTATACAAATGAAACCAAATGGACCCGTGACCCTTACGGGTCCATTTGGTTTAATTTGTATACTGTCAGAGTTAAGTGGAGATCTTGACATTTTAAAGATTGAGAACTACAGATTTAGACCAAAATGTAGGTTTAAATTGAATTCTACAATGAATCCCTGTATTAACGATTAAACAGGAATTTTCCTCAAGGCTCCCTCAAATGTATCACGATATATACGATATCTCTGAAAAGGCATATCGTGGAGACATTGTATCGTCTCAACGATAATTATCACCATATCGCCCACCCCTAGATCAGGGCTATTTTCAGGGCCACGCAACGAGGCACACAACAGAGCATAAATCGAGGTGAAAGGTGTTGTCGCTATCTCGCCACGCGTCAGAGAGCAAAGCTCACTCTTTCTCGCCACAGTTACCTTGAAACGCTCTTCTCCCCGCCTTGCGGTCTAAAGCCTGCGCCGCGCATACTGTTTACATTTCTCTCTTATGAATTATTAGTGTGATATGAACAAAGACTTTATAATGGGAGCAATGCATCAATGTCACGTTGTATTATGCAGCTATCTGGCGGCAGCCGCGCGCATGGTGATGCGGGCTTGATGCCGGCGACGGCGGTTTGGGGGATGTAATTTATGGAACGCGCTCTGCGTCGTTCTGCATGCGTACGAGCGAGCAGACCCGCTATACGGTTCTGAGCTGGCACTGCACTGGGCACAACGCAGGCGTGTGATTGTGTGTGTGTCTGCGCTTGTTTGTATTTTTATTTTTGCTGGTGTGTGCGTGTATTCACAATGTCTATTTATGTGTTTGTGTGTCCTTGAGCGCCTGTGTGTGTGTGTGTGTGTGTGTGTGTGTGTGTGTGTGTGTGTGTGTGTGTGTGTGTGTGTGTGTGTGTGTGTGTGTGTGTGTGTGTGTGTGTGTGTGTGTGTGTGTGTGTGTGTGTGTGTGTGTGTGTGCGTGCACAGGCGGGAGGAGGCAGAAGTTGTCTCGTCAGCATTTAGCAGTCCAACCTCAGGCCCAATTCTCTCTCTCTCTCTCTCTCTCTCTCTCTCTTTGTCTCTCTTGGTTTGTTTATGTTGCTGTGTTTACATCCCTGTCTCTGCTAGCCGGCGCGGCACTGATTAGCAACACTAGAGTGAAATTTTTAATTTGCTCTGTTGCGTTCCGATAAGGGCCCCGGCTCCACCGCTGCATTGCACGCCGCGTTTTCCATCTTTTTTTCCCCCTCGGATGAAACATCAGAGCCGGGCTGGGTGAGTTTAATTGGCAGGACCGGGTTATCCCAGGACTGCCCGCGGTTTTCTAGCAAAAAAAGAAAGGCAATTAATCGGCATGAAAAAGCTGACCGGATGCATCTCGTGGCTATACGTTACGGTGTTGTGATCCGACAGGATCCAACATCGAGGAGGAACCGGAATTCGGTTCCATCACATTTGGAACCGTTTACAGCAGGTGTCTTCAAGGTTTTCAGGCCAAGGACCCCTTAGTTGAGAGAGAGATGAAGCAGTGACCCCCACAACCTGTTCATAGACTCCATATAGTTTCATTTTTGACAGCACAATCATCAGTGTATTTTGGATTCATGTCAATTTGTGTTTTCAGATATTTAAACACTTGAACTGTCAATACTTAAAAAACTTGACCTTTCGCTCTGTACTCTTTTTCCCCCTACACCAAAGCTCTTCGCCGAAAATAGCCGATCTACAAGCTCACAACGCCTCGCATCATGAGGCGTTGTGAGTTTGTAGATATGTTATTTTTGGCTAAAGTTCTCTAAAGAATATGGACGCTAGGGTTTAAGTAGGAGAGAAAAAAGGAGAAAAAAGTTTCTATCACACAAAGATTTGGAGGACCCCCTGTAGTAACTCTGAAGACCCCCTAGGGGTCTCGGACCCCCTGTTGAAGAACCCTGGTTTACAGAATTGTTTCTTTTATCACACTTGTCAGAGCTGGTTTTGTGGACTTCGTATCTGCTATGCAATTACAGCTCAAGCATCCCAGTGGGTCCCCGTACCTTAAAAGGCTAATAAGACAAATATGCCTCAATGCATTATAATTGTACTCTATAACTACAATGTAAAATTAAAAACACCTCAATTCTTTTATTTCTTCTAGATCTTTCACTCAATAGTGGAAATGCCCGTCACAAGTTGATGATGTCATAAATGTCATGTGTGATCTATCCCTATGGAATTTATGGCATGCATGTGAAAATAAAAACAAATGTAATACTTCCTATGGTTAATATGAGCATCAAATCGATATTTCAAATGTGTGTTTTTTTTTGTTTTTGCACATGCATGCCATAAAAATTACACGTGACATTTATGACATCATCAACTTGCGACAGGCATTTCCCCTAATAGAGGACAATTATAATGTATTAAGGTGTATTTATCGTATTAGCCAGGGATCCTTTTAAAGAGGGAAGACCACTCATTTTCAACATTGAACTATGTCATCATCAAAGAGTACTTTGCAAGCCAAACCCCACAATCAATCCTCCAGTTCTAGACAACACAGAATGGGGGTGGGGGGACTTTTTTTTTCTTATTTCCACACAACAACTCCAAGGTATATTAACGACATAGTTCGTTGTTGAAAATGAGTGGTCTTCCCCTTTAAGAGAGATTCGTGCTCTCGTAACCCCTCTCGTAACCCCCCCCCCCCCCCCCTCTCCCCCCTCCCCCCCAGTCAAAGGCTGATACATAAACATCCTGAAGAAATGGTTTAATTACCGGCTGGGTGAAAGGCATTGTTTGGGCGTCAGCTGTTTTCACAGCCTTGTCTCGGTCGTCCAGAATATCGGGTGGGAGGAGAAAAAAAAGAATCTTAACCAAAGCAGTTTGAGCGGGAGGAATGTTAATCGTCCATATGGGAGAATGTTTCTAGTTCTCCATGTGTGTGTGTGTGTGTAGGCGACTTACTGGGCCAAGTCCTGACGCACACAGGACAGCACTGACACTGTCGCCAGACTGTTGTCAGCTGGGACGCGTTCATCTCAACGCCAGCAAGAGCTCCCTTTTTCAGGTGATTTGCCTCAGGTTTTGAGGTTAGATTATAGCTTCTGCGAGGTTACACTAGGCTACTCCAGCATTTTAATAGGGATTGGGGAAACAAACGGGGGGAAACAAAACAAAGCAACGCCGCTTATTCTACTTTTGGTTTCCACCTAGACCGGATCAAACGGCCCGTTGTAAACGATCAGCAGGCTTTCCCCCGAGAAAGCCTGGTGACGTGAGGTTAGACAGAGGTACTATTGAATATTGTTAAAGTTTCTGTGCTGTAGATCTCACCCTTTTTCTGCCCTGTGTGAAGATGATGAACACAAATATACGGTACATACCGCTATAGGAGGGGAAACCCCATATGTGTGTGTGTGTGTGTGTGTGTGTGTGTGTGTGTGTGTGTGTGTGTGTGTGTGTGTGTGTGTGTGTGTGTGTGTGTGTGTGTGTGTGTGTGTGTGTGTGTGTGTGTGTGTGTGTGTGTGTGTGTGTGTGTGTGTGTGTGCGCGCGCGCGCGCGCCTGGCGTGCCTGTGTGTGTGTCTGGCCAGCTGCCAGGTCTCATGTCAACGGATGCCGTGCCCCTGCCCCCCCCCTGACCTTCATATTATGCTAATTAGCCATGTGCAGCTGCTGCCGCTTGAATGGAAGGGCAAGTGCTACCATTCACCTCCCCCTCCCCCCTCTGGCCTTCACCACATTCTGTCCATTCCACTGCACGTGTGTTTGTTTGCCAAGTGAACAGGGGCGTCACATGGAAGGGGGGGTTAATGGGACTGAGTTACTAGGGCCCAAGGTGGAGGGGCCTTAATTATTTTATACTTTCGCTATTGAAAAATAACAGATCTACAAGCTCGCAGCGCAGCACCGAGTGCTGCGCTGCGAGCTTGTAGATCTGCTATTTTTGAGAAGTCGTGAAATTGTGTGCAAATCTTTGAATACATATATTTTTTAAGCGAACATTTGTAACTCAAATTTTGCTTCTGGGGGGGTCCTGGAACTAAATATTTTGAGATGGGGATCCATGGCCAAATACATTCAGTATCATTTTGGGGGTCCTTCACGTGAAAAGGTTTGAGCACCACTGACATAGAAACATAGGTTTAGAATGATTTGAAATATTCAAAGAGATTTTCACGATTTTTCAAAAATAGCAGATCTACAAGCTCGCAGCGCGGCGCTCGGTGCTGCGCTGTGAGCTTGTATATCTGATATTTTTCAATAGTTAAAACACAAAATACTGTGTAATAATTCGTTCCCAATGGGGGGCCCAGCAGTGAATCCTTGTACCCAGGGCCCAGAATTCAGTGAGACACCCCTGCAAGTGAATAGGTTGAAGGTTCTCTCCCCTGTTGTCTCTCTCTCTCCACCAGGCCGAAAGGCATGGCCGAGATGCTGCTGCACAAATGTGCATTGTTCTCCTAATCTAGCTTTTAAATCACCATTTAAAACGCGGCTTTCTCTACCGTCCTAAGTGAAAGAAAATACTATCGTGAAAATAAACAGGACATACTCAGATTACATTTTCTCTGATTACTTTTTTGCCAGCTCTTCAAAAGAAGCTAAAATGGCGGGTTTCCAGAGCAAATGTCGATTAAATGTTGAATAGTCCTGGGCACCCGGTGTTAAGTGCTGGGAGAGTGTTTTCTGCTGGTGTTTCAGTCCGAGTGTATCAAAGGGTGCGTTCGGAAATGCGCACCGGGTGTGTGCTCAGTGTAGTGAGTGCCTAAACCCAACCCTAATCCTAACCCTAACCTCAGTAAAACTATGCCTAAACCTAACCCTAACCCTAACCTCAGGAAAACTATGCCTAAAACTAACCCTAACCCTAACCAGACCCGGGGCGCATTTTCGAACGCACCCTTTGATACACTCGGACTAAACCCACAGACACACATGCACTCTTACACAAGACATCCTTTCATCCGGCTCATTGTTACACAGGAATAGTAAAGTCACAACTCTTAAGATTTAAAAGGATCTGTACTCAGGTCAGTGACTTTAAAATAGCCTGTAAAACACTTTTTAGCGCATTGAGACACAGGGGATACTCACGAACCTTTCTGAGAAAAGCGTATGATACCTTCCAACAGATAAGAGAGAGGGACGAAAGGCCAAAAATTGCCCTCGTAACAACCTTCTCTACACAGAGTAGAATAGCAAACACCAGATTGAAAAGAAACTTCGAGAACAGAGCAGAGGGCCTATTGGAGGGCTTTACAATCATATCTGCCTTCAGAAAGAACAAAAATCTCAAGGATTATTTGGTTAAAAGCAGACTGGCGGATTCGAACAGACCACCACGCATACCAGAATATTTTCAACCCAAAAGGCTGGTGAAAAGTAAAACCACAAAAATAGTATATGAAATAAAGCAGAACATACACCAGAACACAACCAACTCGGTCTACCTGATCACATGCAGCCATTGCAACCTACAATATGTAGGAGAGACAGGTAATACGATAGCAGATAGAATTAACCAACACAAGTACAATATTAATAATGACAAACAAAACACATTAGTGATTGTACGACATTTTAGGACACATGGGATAGAAGCCCTTTCTGTGACCGGGCTAGAACATAACCCACATTGGACAATGGGTCAAAGGAGATTCCGGGAGAGACGGTGGATAGACAAATTAGACACAATGTTTCCAGCGGGACTGAACATGAAGGGGAGACTAATGTCCCTAGAGCAGTAGGCAGATAGAAACCCAGCAGAATCATCAACACATCTCACACCTGGAGGGAACAATAGGACAAGTGTCCTGATGGGCCATCAGAGGTCTTTCTCACCCAAGGTGTGATAAGTCAGGACCACTATGCTCAGTCTCCAAGGAGATCTATTGAAATGTAAAGTGAATAAGCTGTTGCTGTGGTTGAATAGCTATTGCTACTGTTGAATTGCTGTTGATATACTGACACATTATCTGGTTTATTATTGTGATGTTTTATCTGCTTATTGTAAGTAAGTAAATTATCATGGCGTTTATCGTGCGCTTGCCCAGGCCTTACGGCCTGGACATAAATAGAACGATTACATTCACCACGGCTTCGTAACTCGCGCGGCGCTCCGCCGGCCGCGCGGCCCTGGCCCGCTCTTCGCGGGCACTCGCGCCTGCGGCGCTCGGGCGCGAAGAGCAGGACCAAGGTCCGCTGGCCTTCGCGCCGCTTGCAATGTCGTGGACAATAACTGTAATCTATTATTGGGGGAGAATAGGGTTGTTAGTTATGCACAATGTATAAATCTGAAAGCCATTGGTATGCGGTCAGAAATAAGAACACTTCTGGCTCACGAAATTTGACCATCGTGCCATGCACAGTCTCACACATAAAACCCACAGGACATAAACTACAAGATGACCTGTAGGATTTTATGAACTAGGGGAACCAACCCAATTTAAAATTGCAACATTCTTTCTTTTTAAAAACAAGATGGCGAAAGCACTTTTCTCTATACTGCATCTTAGGCCTTGACTTGGCCTAGGACAATATATTGAAGTCTTCACTCCCTAACCTAACCTCAGGAAAACTATGCCTAAAACTAACCCTAACCCTAACCAGACCCGGGGCGCATTTTCGAACGCACCCTTTGATACACTCGGACTGAAACACTAGCAGAAAACACTCTCCCGTTAAGTGCTGACGTCCTTACCGTTGAGTTGATAGAGCCTGCCTGCTTGCTCAGGGGATGAATTTAATCAAATGTTTGAAAAATATGGGAAATGTTGAATATATAATACTGAAATGAATTGTTTTGAAACACAAATCTTCTCCTCTGGGGTTCCCTGGCACAAAACATTTTCAGATAGTGGTCCGCGCGTGCATGTGTGTGTATACACAGTATGTGCAGTATTTACATACATTCGTATATATGACACACACGTATTGTGGGATCCAAACAGGACCACAATATCGTCACTGTCGGGCAGAAACCTCGTATCTCCAAGTTTCAAATGTGTAAACTTTTTCGCAAAGTGAAGCCCGGCTTCATCATAAGGCTGTCGCACAAAAGTAGTGAAAATAGCAGATCTACAAGCACCCAACGCCTCGCACCGCGAGGCGTTGGGTGCTTGTAGATCTGCCATTTTCACTAGTTTAGTTCATTTTTAAAATGATAAATACAAAACGAACGGTCTTGGACATACAAGGTTTTCACCCGACAACGACGATATGCAACTCAAGGGCCCTGTCCTTTTACTCTGTCATAGAAGCTTTCAGAGATGCACACGCAGAGTAAAAAAGTGTTTCACAGAGACCTGCGCGGTCGTGGTGTGGTGCCTCGTCACACAAGCCCGGAAAAGAGTAATGGCCGAAAAACGTTGCCAAACACAATCAACGTCTTCAATTATGTGTTTGGTCGGTCGAGTGAATGTGGTTTCTGGCCAGAGCAGAGGTGACCACAGCCAGCCTCATGTTGAGCACTTAAGGACTGCTCCCTGCCTCCGGTATTTTGGCCTCCTCTTCTCGGTCGGGGGGCGAAGACAAAGAACACATTCAGAACATCACCACCACCGTTAGGCTCCTTGCACGGAAAATATACTTTCATAATATTCTTTGTTATGTTATTCGTTCATTTAACCCATTTAGGCCTGGACTATTAACTATTAAAAACTTTAACTATTAAAAAAATTGCAGAGATACAAGCTCACCAGGGCACCAGGGCTGCCAGCTTGTAGATATGCAATTTTTGAAACATTTTGAACATTTTTGCAAGTCTTGACCCTATAAATGTCTTCTAAATCATTATTCTAAATCAGTCGTTCTCAAACATTTTCATGTCGAGGACCTCCAAAATTACATGTATTTGGCCACAGACCCCATCTCAAAATATGTTTTTCCAAGGACCACTCGGAAGCAGAGATGTGAGTTACAAATGTTCGCTTTTAAAAAGATATATTCAAAGACTTGAAAAAAAAAAACATTTGCAGATATACAAGCTTGCGCCGCGGCACTCGGTGCCACGCTGTGAGCTTGTATATCTGCTCATACAAGCAGTCAAAAAATAAACAAACGGCAAGATTGTCGGAGAGGTGACTAGTTGATTCTTCGAGTTGATTCTTCATATACATATGAGACAAACCTCTGGGATCATTTGTTTATAATATATATATATTTAAAAAAAATTGTCTATGGGAATTCAGAATGGGGGGGGGGGGGGGAACCCGACCCAGGTAGGATGTGTAAATTACGTCAGACTTCAGTGCTCTATTACAGTGGTCCTCAACCTTTTCAGGCTGTGACCCCCAAAATATTAATATTTTAACTGGGGACCCCCCCACCCTGACGAGCACTAAGAGTTGAGGCATAACATTTTGTATAACACGGTTCTATTGTGAAAATAGCAGATCTACATGCTCACCAGCATGTAGATCTGCTATTTTCACAATTTCTGCCTCTAATGTTTGGCAATTTGACCAATGTTTAATTTGTCATTTTAGAGGTATTAAAAAGTCCTTTAATTGTCACTTTAGAAATGTGCAGAAACCCGCTATACTATACACTTAAACTTTATGTTGGTTTATTTACAGTTGAGTGAGAAAACAATGTTTCACATTAAGTTTATTATCTTGGGACTCCCCAAAATAATTTGGGGACCCACAGGTTGAGAACCACTGCTCTATTAGGCAGGCCACACAGACCTCCATAACTCTTGAGTTTTCTCAGAGTTACAGACCCATATTTCGTTCCTAACTATCAATGATTTAGCAGGCGCCCCCTTAGAACCCCTTTGAACTCCCTCAAGGACCCCTGGCTGGGCTCACTTAGGGCTGAGGTTCGACCGCTGCTTAACCCAACGGAAGCACAGGAGATGGAGCCAGCAAAAAGGCAGATTTGATAGTTGTATTGCACTGTTGCTGCTTCTCATTGTGTGAATGGTCACCATAGCAGCCTCAGTCACAGTTGTTTGGCATCATGGCATAGGTGAACATTTTCGATATTTTTCTACAAGCTCACTATTACACATATTGTAAAAAGAACTTAAAGGGGTATTTCACTTTCAATAAAAAAAAAAAAAAAAAACTTTTGGTCATTTTATTGTCTATTTTTTATAAACCTTTTCATTTATTTTTGATAATTCTTTGGGAAAATGGAAAAAAAGTAAATACAATAAAAAAAATATTAAAAAGACATGAAAAGTTATCAGAAAAAAACACGGCCAGCTCACATATTATGGGTATTAATACCGGTATTATGAGTCACTAGAAAAATAATGGGTGTTTTTAATGAATCTATCATGGTTAAAATGGAGTTTGAAGTTACGATGGGTGTGTATGGGGCCCCCCTCCTGGAGGAGGAGGACTGGTAACATTTACATCAAATATCTAAATATTGAATCAAGCAAATTAAAATCTGTCCAGGGTGTTCATAAAAGCCTGATTAGACGATAAAATGACCAAAAGTGAAATATCCCTTTAATTGAAACTTTCAGTATCAATGTGTGTGTGTGTGTGTGTGTGTGTGTGTGTGTGTGTGTGTGTGTGTGTGTGTGTGTGTGTGTGTGTGTGTGTGTGTGTGTGTGTGTGTGTGTGTGTGTGTGTGTGTGTGTGTGTGTGTGTGTGTGTGTGTGTGTGTGTGTGTGTGTGTGTGTGCGCGCGTGCGTGTGTGTGATATTCACTCATATATCGAGTCATTTGATGTTAAAATGGAAGATTTTGAAAGAAAGAGATGCACAATGCAATGCATGCCAGGTTTTATTTTCCAACACAACTGGCTGGGGTACAAGTGTTGACCACTGTGAGTGTCGTATCCCAGGGTTTGAACAGTGAGGACAAACAGGAAAATATGGCTGCAGTGATTGTGAAAAGCTGTAATCTTAGCTGGAACAGTGGGAACAGGAAAACAAGCAGTTTCAGCCACATAAACGCACGCACGGACCCGTGCGCGTGCGTACACACACATAAGCCCCCTTTCCACTGACATGGCCCAACACCACACCACACCACTCCACACCGCCCACTTGTACCAGGTTTTCCACCACAAGGACCTGGGTAGAGTGGTGTGAACGTGTTACTAAACGTGGTACTAAAAAGTATCCAATCCAGAGTAGGTCTGAGCTAGCCTAGGCCAAACAGGGCCAAACACTTCATAATGACTGATCGCTCACTGACTATTCATTTAGACCACCAGGATAAAGTTGTAATACATGATAATAAATTCTATTGTGTTATAATATAATCACTGTTATAATCTATTATAGTGTATTATAATTATCATAATACTTTATAGTGTATTATAATCACAGTAATAATCCATTATTGTGCAATATAATTAGGATAGTTGTAATAGAAATGTATATAGTATTACCAGTAAGACTCCCTAATCCTGTCACACTGCTGACATCAGTATGACATCACACCGTACACAAATGACCCTTATATAAGACCGGCATTATCTACCGACAGATTAGTAACAAGATGTCAAAATCGTTGAAGGTTGAATCTCCAGATATGGAGATAACCAACACATCACTCCATATATGGAGATAACCGACGAATCTCACTAAGTCTGACCTCACAAGCCCCATATTTAGACACGAACAACATATAACTCCATATATAGAGACATAGCTGCTGACATCAGTATGACATCACACTGCTGACATCAGTATGACATCACACCGTACACAAATGACCCTTATATAAGACCGGCATTATCTACCGACAGATTAGATGCAAGCAGGATCTCGACTCTGACACAACTCATCGGCTCATAAGCTGGTTCTCCCTCCATATATGGAGATAACCGACGAATCTCACTAAGTCTGACCTCACAAGCCCCATATTTGGACACGAACAACATATAACTCCATATATAGAGACATAGCTGCTGACATCAGTATGACATCACACTGCTGACATCAGTATGACATCACACCGTACACAAATGACCCTGACGGCACACACCAAGCAGTGTGATGTCATACTGATGCGGAGATATGAGCAGGGCAAAGGTGTGACGTGTGACGTGTGACCGACGGACGGACGGCCGGTGGAGGTTTTGATACTAAACTGCGACCTAACGGTCGGAATAATCACAGTTAAAAGGGTTTTTCTTACCGATAGGGGTACTTATGTGTAATGGAAAATGTTGATATTTTTATGTGGTGTGGTGTGGTATAGTGTCATGTAGTGTGGTCCTAAAACTGCAGTCGAAAAGGGGCTATAGAAACAATGTGAGGTTCTGTTCATGGATTTAGTCTGTTTGACAAACACACACATACTCATTAATGCTTTATTTGCTTCCACAAATTAATATGAATGTACAGGGGAACAAATCTAAATGGGTAGGTTAGACAATTCAAGGGTGAATGGAACACTTTTTCCTCCACACAGGCTATGACAGTTTACCTATGACAGTTGAAACAGAGCAGTATTTACAAGCCTTTTGGCTTTGTTCTTTCTCATGCCAGCAATGTTCAGGCCAAGTATACAGTATGTACATGGCCCACACACACACTACATACGCACGCACACGCACGCACGCACACACACACACACACACACACACACACACACACACACACACACACACACACACACACACACACAGAGAGAGAGCTCGTTGTGAGCTTGTAAATCTGCTATTTTTGCTATATTTGAATGATGAAAAAAAACAGGGAGTGCCAAGTGGAAAGTGGTCTGTGGTTTTATAAATATTTAAAATCAGGCATACATGGTTAAACAGACTAAAACGTATCAATAGAATAATGGCTAACAAGATTAATGATGGTTGGAGCCCCTTGAAATAATTGCGATTAACGATTTAATTGTGTTTTTGTCGTTGACAATTACATTTCTGTTTGGCTTGTAGGCTTTGAAGTTGCACATGGCAGATATGACACATAACCCAAACATACAAAGAAATAAAGGACATATTTGACAAGTTTACACTTTAAAAAGAACATTGATAGTGGAAATAGCCGATCTACAAGCTCACAATGCGTTGCATCGCGACACGTTGTGAGCTTGTAGATCTGCGAATTCCACTATTTTTAAAATGTTTGAACACATATAAACATTTTTCAACATGTAAACGATTATGACAATCATCACAAAATAATTGCGATTATGTCAAGAAATTGAGATTAGACGAATATGTAATAATTGTGACAGCCCTACGTGTGTGGCCACCCTTTCTCTCTCTGTTTGGCATGACAGGGGTGATAACAGACCCATCCAAGGGGAGGATAACACGGGAATCGGCTGGTTTGACTGATGTGTAATTGGCAGTTTGGGGGGAAAAAAGCCCAGGAAAGTACAGTTCAATACAAGGTTTGCTAAGAGGATTTTAACCCAAGATCGAATGGGATCCTTTGTACCCGCGATTCATCGATACATTTAATGACAGAATAATATCTGTCTCTCTCTTGGTGTCTGTCTCTCTCTACCTGTCTCTTTGTCCATCTCTATCTCTCTCTCTCTCTCTCTCTCTCTCTCTCTCTCTCTCTCTCTCTCTCTCTCTCTCTCTCTCTCTACCTGTCTCTTTGTCCATCTCTATCTCTCTCTCTCTCTCTCTCTCTCTCTCTCTCTCTCCTTGGGATGAAATGATACGTGATATTATCATTTTGATAAAAAAACACTCACGATAATCGTATTGTGGTAATGTAATGTATCGTAATATTGTGCTCCGTCATGCACTGGGATCAATTCACCTTTTATTTGCCGAGCTGCATATCCGGTACCACTTAAACCCTCTATTGGTAAAAGGAACTTATAATATACGTACTTGATACAGTCTTTTTTTCACTCTCTATCAAATGTCTTTGCCCAAAAAATAGCCGATCTACAAGCTCACAACGGCGCGTTGAGAGCTTGAAGATCTGCTATTTATTGCTAAATGTTGCACCCCAGGATAATGGATTTTGATTATTGCGATAATATCTTAAATCGCGATTTCTTTTGTCACAATAATTGTGATATGACATTTTCATATCGTCCCGTCCCTAGTCTCTCCTCTCTCTCTCTCTCTCTCTCTCTCTCTCTCTAGTGAACCATGTATTATCTCGGCCACAACAATGTCCCTCCGTCGTCTTGTCTTCCTGTTGTCCTGCGTGTTCGTCCGACCGCTCCGCCGTGACGTCCGGTCTCTCGGCCAATCACAGGCGAGACGGACCACATTGTGTGTGATTTATGCACAGCTGGTCGCTAGAGGACACCAGTGGTCACCTCTGGCCTTTACACTGCTGCATTTACATCAATTATATCATTGACCACACACACGCACACACACACGCACGCACGCATGCAGGCGCGCACACACACACACACACACTGTGCATGTGCCTTTGGATTACTATACTTGCGAGGACATTTAGGACATTTTAGGACAAGTGATTTTATGAATGCTTAAAAAAAAAGTTCAGACAGGGATCTCCATGTATGGGCATAAAAGGGATGCACTATATACAGTACATGGATCTCCATATATGGGTAACTGGTCCGATATACATCACTGGCCAGATGGCACAACCTCGCCCTTTTCCGCATGTCGCCCTGAGGCGTTTTACTAGTATATTTGTTTTTCAGAAAACTCTTGGCACAGTGGTCTCTAACGGTGTACAAGCTGTGAGTTTGTACTGTATATTGTCTGCCATTTTACATTTTTGAAAAATCTTGAAAGTGTGAAAGTAAAAAAGAAATTAAACACAATTTTTCTCTTCTGGGGGGTCCCTGGCACAAAACATTTTCAGATGGGGTCCGCGGCCATCATTTTTGGGATCCTTGACTCGGAGAACTACTGATTTAGAAGGCGTTTGTAGAATCGGCCTCGGGTTAACCATAAAACCGTAACGGCTCATCCGAGCGTTCCGACAGTGATGTCGCACTAAATCGGCCATTGCGTCGCGATGTAGCCTGAACCAATCAAATAAACAAATAAATACACACACACACACACACACACACACACACACACACACACACACACACACACACAAACACACACACACACACACACACACACACACACACACACACACACACACACACACACACACACACACACACACACACACAATAGATTCATTCAGCACTGGACATTGTAAAAATGTGTGTGAGAGAATCCTAAGCTGTTATTTTAGAATGGAATGCTCTACATTGGGAGTTGTGTGTGTGTGTGTGTGTGTGTGTGTGTGTGTGTGTGTGTGTGTGTGTGTGTGTGTGTGTGTGTGTGTGTGTGTGTGTGTGTGTGTGTGTGTGTGTGTGTGTGTGTGTTTGTGTGTGTGTGTGCGTGCGTGTGCACATGCGTGCGTAAGTGCGTGCGTGCGTGCGTACGTGCATTGGAATGCTAGGACCAGATCTTTTTCCAATATGACAAACATCCATGCTATTTTGTCAAATAAACTGGTCAATCAGATTTAGATACCATTGACAGCTCAACATAAGTTAATTTCAGGGTTTATTAAAACCGGGAATTAACTGTGTAACCACTTTAACCATTATTATGAGATTGTAGATCGTCTATTTTCAAATAGCAAAATTATATTGTCCAAGTTGCTCAGTCGGTAGAGCTCTCACCTTTTGGACCACAAGGTCATGGGTACGATTCCGCGCACCGCCAACTACGTGTTTGAGAAGCACGGCTTGGGTGCGACAAGTCCTGCGGTAAGTACTGGGAGCAGGTGTGGCGCTCCACCTCAACAATCCATCTCCTAGGGGTCTAGTGCATTGTGACTGCATGGGACAGACTCCCGTGTGTTACCGGCTGATACCAATAAATGGATCTGTCCCATTTAGCGCCACCATCAGGGCGATTTTTGCTAAACACATTTTTTGACACTGCTCCTACAGATTCTGCCCTAAAATCTCGCAAAGCGGTACACGGTATGTCTAGACTCATGTCATCAACATGGATCTGTCCCATTTAGCACCACCATCAGGCCCATTTTTTCAAACACATTTTTGGACACTGCTCCTACAGATTTTGGCCTAAAATCACGCAAAGCAGTACACAGTATCTCTAAAGTCATGTCATCAACATGGATCTGTCCCATTTCCCATATTCCCTCCTGATTGGCTACAATTGCCTTCTAAAGTTTGTGTATGCGACATGACGGTCGCTTATCTCCCGATTAGGGAGTCTTACTGGTTGTAGTGGAGTAAAGTACAATATTTGCCTTTGAGATGTAGCCCACTGTAGTGGAGTAGAAGTAAAAGTAAAAAAAAAAAAAGTAAAAGTAGCGCCAATTTAAAATACTGCAGTAAAGTGAACAGTACCTCAAAAGTGTACATATAAGTATGCCACTGGAGTACATGATACTTGGTTACTTTCCTTCACTTGTGCTTATAAGTATGCCACTCGAGTACATGATACTTGGTTACTTTCCTCCACTTGTGCATGTGTACGTGCGCACACGTGCGTGTGTGTGTGTCTATGTGATGAACATCCATAGCCAGTGTTGTCTAAACATGCAAAGGTTAGTGTAATGTCAGCCGCTTGCCACGGGGGAGATGTGGAATATCACATTAACATAATCCATAGACGCCGCTTTCCCATTTACCAAGGAGCTGTATTGTCGGAGCCCAGGGCTTTTCCCTGTCCACACATTACTGCTCTGAATGACTGTATGGGGCTTCTGTTGAAGAATAGATCCATGCTAGTCGGGCAGCAACCTCTGAATGACTGCATGGGGCTTCTGTTGAAGAATGGATCCATGCTAGTCGGGCAGCAACCTCTGAATGACTGTATGGGGCTTCTGGTGAAGAATGGATCCATGCTAGTCGGGCAGCAACCTCTTATCTCCCACATTACAACTTGTTATAGTTTTGTTTGGCCCACTCTGCAGCGGCGTCGCACCAAATTCTGGGCCCTGGGTACAAGGATAGGAGGGGGGGGGGGGGGGGGGGGGGGGGTTAAACCCATTTAGACTGGGAACGCATTAGTATGCATTATTTTGTGCTTTAACTATTGAAAAATAGCAGATATACAAGCTCACAGCGTGGCACTGAGTGCAGCGCTGCGAGCTTGTAAATCTGCTATTTTTTGTTTAAATCGTGACGTCTTCGAATATTTCAAATCCTTCTAAGGTTTTTTGAAAAAAAAAATTATGTCAGTGGTGTTCAAACCTTTTCATGTGAAGGACCCCCAAAATTACATCTATTTGGCCACAGACCCCCATCCCAACATATTTAGTTCCAGGGACCCTCAGAAGCAAAATTTGAGTTACAAATGTTCGCTTAAAAAATACATATATTCAAAGATTTGCCCACATTTTCACGTCTTTTCAAAAATAGCAGATCCACAAGCTCGCAGCGCGGCACTCGGTGCCGTGCTGTGAGCTTGTAGATCTGCTATTTTTCAAT
>NC_137827.1:10900985-10997799 GCF_963921795.1 Nannobrachium achirus | reverse complement strand
TTTTCAAAAGTTAAAGCATAAAATACCGAGTGCTGCGCTGCAAGCTTGTAGATCTGCTATTTTTGAAAAATCTTGAAAATATTCAAGATTATCCGATCTTTGAATATTTTGACCCGATTCTATAAAAAATATGTTGTTCCAGGGACCACCCAGAAGCAAATATTTCAGTTACAAATGTGCGCTTTTAAAAACATACTGTCTGACTCCACTGTGAGGGTCCATTTCTCGGCCCCATACAGCAGTACCACTGTGAGGGTCCATGTCTCAGCCCCATACAGCAGTACCACTGTGAGGGTCCATGTCTCAGCCCCATACAGCAGTACCACTGTGAGGGTCCATGTCTCGGCCCCATACAGCAGTACCACTATGAGGGTCCATAAACTGTAGCTACGAACAGTCTGTCTTTTTTCCTGTCAGATTTCCACGCTCCACTCATCCCATGTAAGGCCCTCCAGACATTCAGATCCTGTTCCGTTGAAGCAGTCCAATACATTACAAGTATTTGGCGAAGGCGCTTATCCACCTTTCCAAACTTAATACGCTTTCATCTGTAACTTCCCTTAGTGTTGCCATGAAAGATCTTATCGTCTGCCTTTGTTGTGGCCACTGAGGCTAAACATAGCCTCTTGGCACGCGGGTGCTTAAACAGTTTGTAGTGTGCTGTAAAGCGTCCAACAGTTTAAGAGACTTAGGAGTTTATTTGCTATGGGAACAGCTTAGTGGACGCGGGCTAATATTTAAGACTCGGGTGAATCAGTAAAGCTTTTATGGAAGTCGAGAAGCCTTGTCTGTAGTTCAGCTCAACATGTGCTGCTCTTTGAGTGACCTGTTGGCTCTGTGAGTGATGCCTGAATAGCTGGATAAATATATCTATATTTGAGTGACCTCTGTTGCTTTGTGAGTGGTATCTGAATGGCTGGATGTTGAGTATAAACCTTTGTGTTTTGTCCAAAACTTTCAAGAAATGGACCCACATAACCACTTTCAACCTATAGCCTCAGTGTTTTGAACAACACTATAGATGAAAACCTTTGTTTTAGCTTACTAAATGAGCTGATCGTCAAGTATAATAGGAGGGCATTCGTTTATATAGGTGGAACTGCAATTTGCAACTCGGCAAAAGCTAATTCACCCTAGTGTATGACGAGGACAATACGACGCTGAATAATTTAGAAATACGAAAAAGTTTGAGAACTACTAAGAAGGCGTTTGTAGAAATGGCCTCAGGTCTTAATAGGTAGAAAATGTTGATCTTTTCTCTCCCTCCCTCTCTCTCTCTCCCCAATTGTTTCCCAACTCTTTTCTTTTGGGTGGTGGTAGTAGGTGTGTTGGGTGACCTTGGCGGGTGACTACAGTGCCATACTCATTAAGCGCTAAAGATGAATGGTTCCATTATAGCGGGTGGGAGGGTGAAGGGAGGGGGGGGGGGCAGACCAATTAGTGGTAATTAACAGCCAGGAGGGCGAGGCACGCTGGAGGGCACGGTGACCTGGACTCTGGGGGTGTGTGTGTGTGTGTGTGTGTGTGTGTGTGTGTGTGTGTGTGTGTGTGTGTGTGTGTGTGTGTGTGTGTGTGTGTGTGTGTGTGTGTGTGTGTGTGTGTGTGTGTTCACGTGCCATTAGGTTTGGTATGGTAAAGGTTAATACTGCAAATACTGGGATGTTGCTGAGTGTAAAAAATATATATATATATATATATATATATATATATATATATATATATATATATATTAAGGGTGCAACGGTTTCCAAAATTCACGGTTCGGTTCGATTTCTTTGGTGTCACGGTTCTATACTTTTTCGATACAAAAAATAAACAGAAATGTCCTTGATTTATAAATGTATTTTTATAACTACGTATTTTTCTGTTTTAACTTTGAACAACATGGTACCCAACCTCTAGGGTAGTGGACTTGGTGGAGGGGGTTCCAGGGGAATGTGGATGTGGAGTGGTATTGTATATTATAAGTACCTTTGACCAATTACAGAGGGTTTAAATGGTACCGGAAAAGCAGCTCGGCAAATAAAAGGTGAATTGATCCCAGTGCATGACGGAGTGCGATATCATGATAAATTAAATCTCCAAGATACGATTATCGTGAGTGCTTTTTTATCACGATAAACACTAATATTGCTTCTCGTCCCATCCCTAATCGGGATACTGTGTTGCCGAGACTAAAACTAAACAAAAAAAAAAAAGTACAACTATTTGGCCATGCTTGTGTATTTGAAGGGGTGCCAAGTCCCCTTAAGGGGTGCCAAGGCCCCTTAAAGGTGAGTGGCAGAGGGGTCAATGGCAGGTAGCGCTGGTCCTCGTTGACTTTTCACCCCAGCCAGTGTGACGCCCCCCCCCCCCCCTCCTTGAAAGCCCTTCGGCTCGGCTTAGCCGCCGGGGCCTCGGCCACAGAGTATTATAGGCTTGTTAGGTGAAAGGCATGCTGGGAATAGAAAAGGTGGTGAAAATGCCAAGCCGATACCATCAGGCCCTAATGAACGTTTTGTGATCGTTTTTCTTTTTCTTTTTTTTCCCTTCTTCTTCTTAATTGGAGCACCAGCAGCAGCGGATCCCCCCCCCCCCCCCCCCCCCCCCCCACCCCCTTCCTTTCTGCTGAGCTGCACTTTGCCGCATTTTAGTTTTTACTGAATCAAGGAGAAATCCAAGGTTGTCGGTGAACAAGGGGAAGTTGCCTTTCTCTCTCTCTCTTTCTCTCTCACACACACACACTCACTGGGGATGGGACGATAAGCGATATTATCATTTATCGTGGTAAAAAACACTCATGATAATCACATCGTGGAGATTTAATTTATCGTGATATCGTCCTCCATCATGCACTGGGATCGATTCACCTTTCATTTGCTGAGCTGCATATCCGGTACCACTTAAACCCTCTATTGGTAAAACCTATTTATAATATACATACTCGATACAGTCTTTTTTTTCACTCTCTATAATCAAATGTCGGTCCCATCCTAATTTACAGTACACTTTAAGACAGAATAAGACATAATAAAGCCATAATAAGAAACAATGTGTTGGTAATTAGAACTAATATGTTTTATTAGACAGAAACAAAGACAGAATAGCAGAAAGAGCTAATACATTCTCTGGCACCGGCACCTGCCGACCGGCAGTTCGACAGTCAGTCGTTCTGCATCACCCGGCGATAGGACCGGCAGCCACGGAACTGTAGCTAGGACCGGCATCACTGGTAACTGCCGCAGCAGCCACCATCGCACGGTCCTACTGCCGGTCCTACTGCCGGTCCTATCGGTAGTTCCGCAGCAGGTGACGGTGCCAGAGAATGTATCCGCTCTTTCTGCTATTCTGTCTTTGTTTCTGTATAATAAAACATATTGGTTCTATTTACCAACACATTATTTCTTATTATGCATCATTATGTCTTATTCTGTCTTAAAGTGTACTGTAAATTAGGATGGGACCCAAATGTCTTTGCCAAAGAATAGCCGATCTACAAGCTTACAACGCGTTGCGACGCCCCCAGGATAATGAATTTTGATTATCGCGATAATATCGTAAATCACAACCATCGTGATGTGACATTTTCATATCATCCCATCCCTAGCGTGCACGCACGTGCACGCGTACACACGTGCACACGTACACACACACACAGTCACTCCCTCTCTCACTTGCCACACATCCCTCCCTCCTCTCTGTGTTTAGACCACATTGGGTGCACTTGATTTATTTACCCTGCTTTAGCTCCTGTTCTCATCACTTTTTCCGGAGGTTGAAATTCCAGCAGCTGTACTCCTGTGGGGCTGCTGGAGCTGGCAGGGAGGATAGAAATGAACGTGGCTCGTCGGACACACATGCAGGGAAAGTGATGGTTTGTGTGTGTGTGTGTGTGTGTGTGTGTGTGTGTGTGTGTGTGTGTGTGTGTGTGTGTGTGTGTGTGTGTGTGTGTGTGTGTGTGTGTGTGTGTGTGTGTGTGCGCGTGCGCGTGCGCGTGTGTGCGTGAGAGAGCCAGAGTCCAGTGCAGTGCTGTATTTGTACTTGAGTATTTCCAATTTTCTATACTTTTACTTTAACTCCATCACATCTCAGAGGCGAAATTTGTACTTTTACTCCACTACATTTATTTGAAAATTGTAGTTACTAGTTACTTTGCAGATATCGATTATAATATTATAAAACATACATTAACTCTTATACTGCTTTGGACGTTCCTGTTCGCCCCAATTCTCAAGAGACCTCCGCGCCAATACGGCGCTCGTTCGCGTTCGTTCGTTCGTTCGTTTACCTTGTTGAAGCTGATGAGGGGTCGCGCCGCTGTGTACTGTAAACACATTTTCCGCGGTGATGGTGTAAAAAATCCATTATGCGTTAACATCAACGGAGACCAATTCACTTCCTTGTTGATTTCCTCTGGCTGTAAGGCTCTGTGGCCAGTGACTGGTCTGAATGTACGGCAACACATAACAGGAAAATTCACATTCATTCTCGCATGACGCCGCCCTCTGCTGCCTGGCAGACCAAAGTGCACTATTGCACAATCAAAAAATAAATAAATAAATAAATGTCTGTCTATCTACTATAACGTCGCAAAGGTAAGCCGCTTTTTGATGGCACCAGACCCAATAAATAAATAAATAATCTGGCAGTAGGAGAGTTAACCACGTTAGCCCTATTTTATACCGTGGCTATTTGAAAAATGACGATCTACAAGCAATGCAACGCATTGTGAGCTTGTAGATTGGCTTGTACTTTTACTTTTGGTGCTTTAAGTACATTGAGATGCCAATACTTTTACTTAAGTACATTTTGAATTCCGAACTTTTACTTGTACCAGAGTATTTCTATATTGCGGTATTGATACTTTTACTTAAACAACACGTTGCGGCGCGATGCAGCGCGTTGTGAGCTTGTAGATCGGCTTGTACTTTTACTTTTGGTGCTTTAAGTACATTGAGATGCCAATACTTTTACTTAAGTACATTTTGAATTCCGAACTTTTACTTGTAAGGGTGCCCTCACACCAAAGTACCTATGAGAGTGGAATCCGCGTTCCGCCAATGCATTTCAATGATAAGGGAGTGTTTTTTTGCAGAAATCCTCTGTTGGCATGAAACCGCTTCACTCTCATTGAAATGCATTGGCTGAACGCGGATTCCACTCTCATAGGTACTTTGGTGTGAGGGCACCCTAACAGAGTATTTCTATAGCCTATTGCGGTATTGATACTTTTACCTAAGTAAAGAATGTCAGTACTTTTTCCACCACTGCGTCTCAGATGGAAATAGTCGTTGTCGGGGCAGAAACCTCTCATCTCCGTATTCAAACTCTTTGTGTTTTTAGTTTTATTTCTTTAGTTTTATTTTATTTTTTTGTAAATGAAGGAAGTTTTATAGTCTGTTCCCTGCCATCAAAGAAGCTTACCTTTGCGATTTTATAGAAAAATAACCATCCATTATTTCCAACCGCGATCTTCTGTAAAAGATCTCTCACAGAGTTGTGACGTTTTGAGCTTGTGGATCTGCTACTTTAGCTGTGTTTTTTTAATCTGAATCCTGAAAAGTAAACATTTTATTTTCTTGGACATACGAGGTTTCCACCCCACAGAGACGGAGTACAGGTAGGTCAATAAAGCAATATCCTAGATATACAGTGGTGGGCCCTGTGTCTGTGCCGCGGCGTTAGACCCAATGCATTACATCCAGCACTTAGTAATAGAATGCATTTTAACCCAGTTACACCGGGTACGCATTAGTGCGTAACATTTTATGCTTTAGCTATTAAAAAATTGCAGATATACAAGTTCACAGAGTGGCACAGAGTCAAACCTTTTCATGCGAAGGACCCCCAAAATGATATGTATTTGGCCACGGACCCCCATCTCAAAATATTGTATATATTCAAAGATAATGATTTCTCAAAAAAAGCAGATCTACAAGCTCGCAGCGCTGTGAGCTTGTATATCTGCTATTTTTCAATAGTTAAAGCATTCAATAATTCTAGGCCTAAATGCTTTAAAAGGCTCTATATGGGCTGAAGAAGACTCTTAAAGGGGTATTTTTAACGTGTGGTTTTCAGTCCCTGTGTCTGTTGTTAACCTGCTTAAATATAGCCTTATACTTTGTTGGCTGGGAGTCAGAGAGGCTTGTTGTTGGCAGGGGCGTCACGGGGGGGGGGGGAGTGGGACTGAGTAACTAGGGCCCAAGGTGGAGGGGCCGTAATTATTTTATACTTTAAAGCTATACTGTGTAAGATGCCCAACTAGTGGTCATTAGCCCTATAGCAAACCGCGGTCGCGTCCGCGTCTTTCGGCCGTTTTTCGTACCTTCAGACCCCCGCGTCTGCCTCCACCTCGCTGAGATCTATCTTTTGAGGGGTCCCTTGTTCCTGTGCATTCAGTAATTCCAGAGATACGGACTCCTTCACCCTGCCTGGTAGGCGAAATTACATAGAGAAGGGATGGTACAAACGGGCGACAACAAATATGGCTGCCATAGCGACCCCACTTCAAGATGCGCTGTGATTGGCCGGCAGTTGTATAACCCTCGCTGTGATTGGCCGGTAGTGTGATGACGCAATTTTGGCGCGAGATCCGGTCCCCGGCAAGGATCGCAGTTTACATATATAGAGAAGGCTTTACAGGCTGAAATTCACGGAGTGGGTGTTCTAAAACTTTAGCGATTTAACAGTTAGGACAATTTTAAGATTTGTTTTATAAAAAAAGTTACATGGTACAACTTTAACTATTGAAAAATAGCAGATATACAAGCTTGTAGATCTGCTATTTTTGAAAAGTCGGGAAAATGTGTGAATATATGTATTTTTTAAGCGAACATTTGTAACTAAAATTTTGTAATTAAATACATATCATTCACATGAAAAGGTTTGAGCACCACTGACATAAAAACCATAGGTTTTTAAAAAAAACTTTGAAAGGATTTGAAGGATTTAAAGTTTCACGATTAAAAAAAGAAAAAAGCAGATCTACAAGCTCGGAGCGCAGCACAGTGAGCTTGTATATCTGCTATATATTTTTTTGAAGATCGGAAAGCTTTCCGAACTTCTACTTTCTACTACAAACAGAATAGAGGTTATTGCGACCGTCAGGTCGCAATAACTAACTATCATAACTAACTATCAAAACCTCCACCGGCCGTCCGTCCGTCCGTCGGTCACACGTCACACGTCACACCTTTGCCCTGCTCATATCTCCGCATCAGTATGACATCACACTGCTGACATCAGTATGACATCGGCAGCCATAGTTACACCTGGATATAAACAGGTGACATCACACTGATGTCAGATACTCAGAGCAGGGATTTCTCCATAATATATTAAAAGGGATTCTGTTAGGGATCTCCATATATGGGCATAAAAGGGATTCTGTTAGGGATCTCCATATATGGGCATACAAGGGATTCTGTTAGGGATCTCCATATATGGGCATAAAAGGGATTCTGTTAGGGATCTCCATATATGGGCATAAAAGGGATTCTGTTAGGGATCTCCATATATGGGCATAAAAGGGATTCTGTTAGGGATCTCCATATATGGGCATAAAAGGGATTCTGTTAGGGATCTCCATATATGGGCATGAAAGGGATTCTGTTAGGGATCTCCATATATGGGCATAAAAGGGATTGTATCCCAGATGATGCCCTGTTAGGAGATCCACACTAACAGAATCCATATATGGTCCTACCGACAGCTGCTATAAGCCAACCCTGGCGATAAGGTCTGAGTCGAAGAAATGCTTCTTTCCTGGCAAGAATTGCCCCTTTATACTGTAGGGCTCGTTTGTGTATTGTATGACATCACGCCACATCATCGGCCGAGGACTGTGTGATGTCATCATATCTCCATATATGGAGACATAAGTTGCTCATGCCCAAATATGGGCTGGTGAGGTCAGACTTAGTGTGATGCGTAGGTTATCTCCATATATGGAGATTCAACTTCAATGAGTAACCATGGCAAACTGTCAACTGCCCGTATGTCTTGATAATTGGTAAAACAAACTTTTGGCCTATTTGTGGAGATAAGCGACCAACGGTCGCTTATCTCCCGATTAGGGAGTCTTACTGGTATACAGATCCATCTAAAGAAATATCTTTACGAGAGTTCCGACAAGATGGCGACCGAGTAGGACGCGTTTGTTGAGCTCTGTGGAGGTGCATAGTTTTCACATTTTTTAAGCCCATTTTTTACTGCCTTTATAGTTCTTTTGAGACTTTAAACGCCCAAAACACTGGTGAGCGTCTGTTTTTGCAGTTGTTTCGTGTTTCATGCCGAATACGATTAACACGAGGTCGAGGAGTACCAGGTCTCCGACCGCAAACGCTGACAACATGGCCGGCGCAATGCAGGGCGACGCTGACGCTCCGGTTACAAAGAGCATGCTGCGCGAGGTCCTCAAGGAATCACTGAAAGAGTTTATGGATGGTTTTATTCAACCCATGATGCTTGGCTTGGAGAAGAAATTACTGAAGAAGATTGATGACTTCGGAAAGGAGCTGCGTCCTGCAGTCGCCACGCTGAACACGACCGTGGCTGAACATGGGGAGGCCATTGAGAACTTTGGTTCCTCCATGGACAGTTTGCAGATGTGTATCACTGAATTGGAGAGAAGATGTGCTAATCTGGAGGAGAAGCTCGTCATAGCAGAAGACCGGAGTCGTAGGAACAACATAAGAGTGATTGGGATCTCTCCTGGGCTAGAAAAGGCTGACCCAGTGGCCTTTATCCAGTCTTTTTTGCAGAAAACATTCCCCGACGAGTTTCCCGACTCCCCCCCGGAGGTGGATCGTGCTCATCGGACCGGCAATCCACGTTCTGATAAGCCAAGGGCTTTCCTGGCAAGGATCCATTTTTTCCGGGTAAAGGAACGCATACTCCAGCTCTCCAGGAAAGCAGGCCAACTGACATACAATGGCAAAAAGGTGTATATTTTCCCCGACTGGTCTGCTGAAACATCAAAGAGAAGGGCAGCTTTCGGGCCAGTAAAGGAATTCCTACGTTCCATCACCGCGGAAGGAGTGAAATACGGAATAAGGCACCCGAGCAAATTCTGGATAACCGTGGATGAGGCGACTTCTACTTTCAACTCACCCAAGGAAGCTCTGGCCTTTTGCAAGGATAAGTTCAAGACTCCAGGTGCTGCGGACGAGACTCTAGCTACGCAGGATGATGAGACGACAGTTACAGAGAACTAACTTTTACCAGGGACACTTTTGCTTTCGTGATCGCGTGCTTTCAAACACATTCTGCCGATGTGATATCCTTTTGCCTTTAATGGACTGTTGGTAAGCTGGCTGGGACTTTGGAGATGACTTTTACGCAGCGTCTTTCTTTCCTCACTCTCTCCTCCTCCTCCTCCCCAAAGGGTGAGTTGTTAATGTAAGCCTACTTATTGTTTTGGACTCATCATCTGACTTGACGTTGTGTTTTCAAGTGTTTCGTTTCATAATACCTATTTTATTTGTATCGAAGAATAAGATATATTTTATTTTTTAACAAGATCTGTAAGCAGATGGGTGTTACTCGTTTTAATTTAGGTTACCGCAAGGAGAGAGGATTTAGGGCTGCTAAAGCTATAAGCATAATTCACTGTCTTTTTTGTTTGAATATAATGGACATTGTTCTTGTTATTATTGTATTCCTTTTCTTTGCTCTTATTGAGCGTTGTGCTGCTTACTATATAGGTCTAGAGGGTTTTATCTCTCTCTGTTAAGCTTTGTCTAACGGGTTCCGTGTCGCGGTTCAGACGGAGCCTGCTCTCTCTCTCGTATTCCCTCTATGTCTCTCTATCTATCTCGGCTTTCCCTCTCTCTCTCTCTCTCTCTCTCTCTCTCTCTCTCTCTCTCTCTATGGCTCTCTCTCTCGCTGTGTGTGTGTGTGTGTGTGTGTCTCTCTCTCTCTCTCTCTCTCTCTTTCTGTTAGGTAATGGCGGCTATGTTGGTTGTTAGTTTATGGTTCGTTTATGCCTCCTAAAACGCTACTTTCTCGGGTAGGAGGGCGAGACTGGGCTTTGGCCTTTGTATTGAGTAATGTAGCCTACTGTTTAAGGTGAAACAGATATAAATAATATGGTCTAAATTGTGAAGGTTCCGCGGTTCCAGAGACCACTCGCTCTCCCGCCCTTTCTCTATGTCTCTCTACCTATCTCTGCTTCTCCTCTCTCTCTCTCTCTCTCCCTGGCTCATTGACTCGTTCTTTTTTTTCCCTTTTTTTTCTAATCTCAATAGCTGGCGGATGTACGATCTCGTGGCGCGTTGGCTCTACGTGCTTGTGGATCCGCTGTCTGGGGGGGGGGGGGGGGGGGGGGGTAGTTATTTACCTACTTTACTTGTTGTCTTATAAAATGTTAATTTCTTGATGGGGGGAGAGGGGAGCTCTGTATTGGGATATTTATTTTGTAGTCGTGATTGGGTAGGTTCACTGTTTGAAGTATGGTAGTTTACTGTTTAAGACGGAAACAGACTTAACTAATATGATTGACATTTATCTAAGTTTGCACTGGCCTTTTGGGCATGTACAGGGAGCTGTATATGGCGCAGTATGCATTATGTGTGCTGTGTTGTATATGGTTTCCTGATCATACATAACTGTGTTTTATGTAAATACTTATGTATACAGACTTTTCTTTTCTTTCTTTTTTTCCCCCTTCTAATTAGTAATTGTGGTTTGTATACATGGATGCATGGGGGGGGGCTGTATGTGGCGCAGTATGCATTAACACTGTGTGTGCTTTGCTGCATATGGCCCCCCGGATGTGCTTTTAATTTCTAATTCTAACTACATATATAAGTGCATATATTTTTTATATCATATACACTGATTTCCTTTTTATTTATTTTTATTATTAATATTATATTAGTGCCTTGTCGTGGTGACAGCCTTATTTCCACTTATCTGTCACAAGTGTTTGGTTATTTGCATTAACGTGGCTTATAGGGCTTTATCACATTCTAAGTGGGCCTAATGCTGGACTGATTATTATTATTACAGTTGTTATAGTCCCCTCATTTTTTTTTTCCCTTTATTCTTTTCTTTTTTCTCTCCCCCTTCTTTACTAGAAATGTTAACATACCATTCTCATTTATTTAAGTGATATGAAGTGGGGAGATTGATCATAATTTGAGCGGATGGAATGTTTGAGAGCTATTCAGCCACAAGAAGGCACTTTTTTGTTGTTGTTTTTACTTTGGTGATCTGTTATATATTTACATAATCACCAGAGGGCAATGTATGGTTACTTTTGGGCAGTTACTTGTTTGCACTCTCTGACAGAGTGAAATGAAGGTTGACTAATAGGTTGATGGGGTGGGGAACTGTTTTTGTGCACTCTGATGCTAATGGGGTTTTCCCCCTCAAGCTTCAATGTTATGTGTTTTTTTATGTTCGTTTGATGTTGCTTTTTCCTTTCTGTTCCTTTTGGGGTTGTTTTGTTTTTCTGTGGGGAAGGTTTGTTGTGAGGGACCAACTAGGAAATTCTAAAATGTTCTACTGTGCTTGCTGTGCGTATGGTTTGAACCACAATTATGACAGAATATAAATTTCTAAGTTTCAATGTAAGGGGAGCGAATATACCGCATAAGCGAACCAGCATTTTGGGGGTTTTGCGATCTAAATCAATTGACTTTGCATTTATACAGGAGTCTCATCTTTTAAAAGAGCATTCCAACCGATTGGCTAATAAACATTATCGTGTTTTAGCCTTTTCAGCTGCTTCTTCCAAAACCAAGGGAGTAGCCATATTGGCTAGACGTAACCTTAGGTTGGATTTTTTGGGTGATTGGTCTGACAGTGACGGGAGGATAGCTGTTGCTAAAATCCGCTTGGAGGGTAAAATGCTAGCACTAGTCTCTGTGTATGCTCCAAATGTTTTAGACAAAGAGTTTTACAAATTACTAACTAAAACCTTATTGGAACTGACGGATTTCAAAATCATTGTTGGTGCTGACTTCAATGCAACATGGCAACATAACCTAGATAGATCCACTGGGGTAGAAAGCAGAGAACAAGCACTAGCGTCTGCAGAACTACGTGCTTGGGCAAACTCAACTGGCTTACTCGACATCTGGCGTTTAATGAACCCAACGGTTAGAGATTTTTCTTTTCTGTCGGGTAGGCATGCTTCATTCTCTAGGATCGATTACGTTTTTGCCCCTGTTAGCTTGTTTCATAAAATTGCCAAGGTAGAGTTGCTCCCAATGTCACTCTCGGATCACAAGGCGGTGCTGTGTGTTGCTTCACTGAAACAGGTTATAGATAGAGCTCCTAGATGGCGGTTTAACACCACACTGCTGCGCGATGCGGCATTTGTAGCTCAGTTTCAAACTGGTTTGCGCGAATTTATAAATATCAATACAGGCTCAGTTGAGGATCCCAGAATTCTTTGGGATGCAATTAAAGGCTTTATCAGGAGTAATACAACCCTCTATGCGTCCACTCAGAGAAAATTGAGGTCAGCCAAACTGGTGGAATTGGAATCTCGGTTTTCTACTTTGGATAATTCTCTCCAAAATAACTTTGATGTTAGTACAGCAACCCAGAGAGAGCTAGTTAAGAAAGAAATTAACTCCATTCTCAAGCGCCGCTCAGAATTTCAAATGAAACGCACAAGGCAAAACTACTATTTTAATAGTGCAAGACCCAGTCACTTACTGGCTTTACGTCTTAGATCCAATGAGCATTTTGCTGATATTGTTAGTGTCAAATCAACAACGGGAGCCATGGTTACAGAACCCAAAGAGGTCAATGCCACGTTTCGTGCTTTTTATGATGAGCTCTACACCTCCGAGGTCATTCACGATGATGCAGTATGCAATGATTTTTTATCCAACATACGGTTACCAACCCTTAGCGAGGCGGATGCGGAAGCCTTAGATAGACCGCTCCATCTGGCGGAATTACAGGAAGCTGTGCTCGCAATGCGTAGGGGCAAGTCGCCTGGTTTGGATGGGATACCCCCTGAACTTTATGCCATCTTTTGGGAAGATCTAGGTCAGCTGATGCTAGACATGTTTCGATATGCAATTGAAAGTGGCTCTTTCTCCAGGGATGTGAATGTAGCTATTATATCATTATTGTTGAAGAAGAACAAGGATCCCACAGATTGCGCAAGCTATAGACCGCTTTCACTTTTGAATTCTGATCTAAAAGTTTTTGCTAAGGTGCTTGCGCGTCGCTTGCAGGGTTTTATGACCACCTTAGTACACTGTGATCAGACAGGTTTCATAGGAACTAGACTAGCCTCTGATAATGCTAGACGACTATTGCATATCATCGATAGGGCTAAGGAGCTGAGGACCCCCGCCGCAGTGTTGTCGCTCGATGCGTTGAAAGCATTTGATCGTCTGGAATGGTCTTACCTGTGGGCTGTACTAGATAAAATGGGATTTGGTGCTTCATTCATACATTTTGTTAAAGTACTTTATTCTAATCCGTCAGCGATGGTCCTAACCGGTAAGATCTGTTCGCCGCTATTCACGATTGGCAGATCTTCAAGGCAGGGTTGTCCCCTTAGTCCTCTCCTTTTCGCACTTTCACTCGAACCCTTGGCTCAGACAGTGCGTCAGTCTGCAGATATTACTCCTGTTTCGATTAACAACACACAGCATCGCATTTCCCTATATGCTGATGATATTCTACTGTTCATTGAGAATGCACCACAGTCAATTACTCACGTCCTTCAAATTTTTGATCAGTTCAGTTCCATTTCCGGCTACAAAATTAATTGGACGAAGTCAGCCCTTCTACCTCTAAATGATCAGATGAGATCTGCTATCCTGCCGCCCATAATCCCAGTAGTAAGCCAATTCAAATATCTTGGCATAGATATTTTCCCCTCTCTTCAGGCTATTGTTAACACGTTGCAAGCCGCGGCAGAACCCTCTGAACAGAGGTAGCGCCGAAGAAATAAGCCATTTATTTACAAACATGTTTTAAAAAAACAAAGCCCACATGATAACAACACGTACTGGAGTGCTCGACACAGCGTACATATTCATCCTGCAGAGGTCGGCGATCTTACTTTGGCGAGGCGGAGGGGAGATCAATTCCATTCGTTTACGTGCGGCGAAGCAGGGAAAGGAGCGATAGAGAAGCGGCGCCCGAACGTGATTGAAACCGCGATCCACGAACAGAGACAAAGACCAGCCATCTTGTTTGAGCTTCTTGCTGAGTTTCAACACTGGGGAGAGGATGAGGCTCCTCCTGGCCAGCCATCCATCCAGAATGTGAGTCAACGGCGTGGCCTGCTGGATATTAGGAGTATCACACCCAGCACCAGAAAATGACTGTCAGAGCATATTAACCCTTTCAGATCGCTCCAAAAAGACACAGAGAAGAATTTCCGATGTTTTTTTTTTTTTTATTATAATTTATATCAAAAGTCCGGGAATAGACGGCGTGGCTGATGGGACCCAGTAGGAAGTCCGAGGGAGTACGGCCAGGCTTAGAAGGTGTTAAGAACAACTATGGTGACACTCTAAATAGGATTTGTCTTGATTTAGATAGATGGTCATCTTTGCCCAACTCTCTCCAAGCTCGAGTTTCAATCATAAAGATGAATGTTCTTCCTAGGGTTAACTTTGTAAGCTCTATGCTCCCTTTGCCACCACCGCCGCAATACTGGAATAAGCTTCACTCTTCGATATCTAAGTTTGTGTGGAAAGGGAAACGCCCTCGTCTTAAACTTTCTCTATTACAACGTGCTAGAGATGATGGCGGCCTTTCATTGCCCAACTTTAAATTTTATTATTGGGCCTTCACGCTCCGCCCCCTTTTAAATTGGTTTAACCCAGCAAATAAGGTTTCTTGGAGAGAGCTTGAGGAGAGTTTAGTGCAGCCTGTTGAATTGAGAGATCTTATCTATTCAAACATAACTACACATCAATGCAAAGTTCGCTTTGGACCTATCATTTCTCATTTAGTGGCAGTATGGAGGGCAGCTGAAAAGATGTGTAAGATTGATTGTAAATGGAACTTATTTTCCCCAGTGTTCAATAATCAAAGACTTTTAATCGAGGATCGCCCCATTCGCTTTCCAAGGTGGAGGGCTAAGGGGATTCGTACATTAGGGGACTTATTTGATAGAAATGGTTTACGACCTTTTCGAGATTTGTGTGACATCTTCAATCTGCCTGGAAATACCCTTTTTTTCTACTTCCAACTGAGAACGTCCATGAGGACCTACGGGGTCCCATGGCAAGCTCCCCTTAGATTGCACCCCTTCCATGAGTTTATCTGTGATGGTAACAGAACAAGAGGTTTGGTTTCCACCCTCTATGGTTTTTTATTAGACTGTAGTTATGGGCCCCTATCTGTTGATACTGTTTGGAGGAATGATGTACCAAATTTGGACCCTGACTTTTGTTGGGACACAGTATGGTCTAACATTAGGCTATCTTCTAGAAATCCAGACCATCAACAAATTCATTTAAATTTTGTTCATCGGACTTATTTAACTCCCCGCAGACTATGTGCTATGAGGATTTTGAATAATCCCAACTGCACTCTCTGCGCCTCAAATAGTATTGGTACCTTCCTTCACATGGTTTGGGAATGCCCAAATGTGTCGTCATTCTGGAATATGGTTGCCTCCAAACTTTCAACTATTTTTAGTATTAATATCATATCTTCTCCTTCTTTATTTTTATTAAATGACGTCTCACAGTTGCAACTAAACAATATACGCAAGCGCATCTTCTTTGCTGGATTAACGGCGGCGAAGAAGATGGTAGCTACGCGGTGGAAACCTCCTCATACGTTAACGTTTCGCCAGTGGGCCTTGACCTTTCTAGATATAGTATATTTAGAGCAGTCGATAGCAAGGTTACACGGAGCAAAAGAAGAAAACATTAATATGTGGTCGGACATTGCAGATAAGCTTAAGGCTATGATTCAAGAAATCACTATATAGTGGTAACAGCCTAGCACAGGCATGCACTATTGTACATTCCGTGTTGGTCCGGGGAAAGGGGGTGGGTGGGTTTTCTTTTCCTTTTCTTGTTTTGCTATTGTTTGTGTTGTTTGTCTGTTAATTGCATTTTTCTTTTGATTAATGTTTTACTTTTTCTTGTTCTATTCATATGTATGTCTCTAATTTCATGTTTGGAAAATAAAAATAATTGATAACAAAAAAAAAAAAGAAATATCTTTACCGTGTAAAAGTAAGATTTCTTGAAACTTTCATATATTTTTAGAAACTTTCATATATTCTAGATACATTGCACATTCAGTGAATTATTCCAAACCTTTTTTTGTTAAATGTTTTAGTTTTTGTGCCATACAGCTCATGAATATTAAAAGTCCATATTCCAAAATATTACAATATTACACAAGATTTATAATAGAGAAATGTCAACCATCTGAAGTCAGAGTTGCTTGAAGTCCAGTGGGAAGTTTCTGCAGTCAGTTATGAGTTGGGGTTCTATGGCATCTGCAATGCTTTTTTACACAATATTATATTTTTTTTTAGATAGATCTGTATATATTATAGTACCTACACATCAACCTACGCTACATCTATTCCCCCCCAGACGACACTTTTCCGTCTCGTCGCCCGCTAACGTCGCCGGTGCTTTTGTAGTAACATCAGGAACCATTACCTGTAATGGCCCTTCTCCTTCTCTCTCTCTCTCTCTTCCCCTCTCTCTCGCTCTGTCTCGGCGAGTCGGCAGCCCACCCTATCATTTCTCCACCTTCTCCTCTTCTGACATTTATTTTATGACTGCTTACATATCAAATATTTAAATAAACCGAATGTGTGTGTGTGTGTGGGGGGGGGGGGGGGGGTCATTTGAGGTTTTAGGCCGGGGCGGGTGTGTGTGTGTGTGTGTGTGTGTGTGTGGGGGGGGGGGGGGGGTTGGGGGGCAGGAGTGGGAGTGGGAGATGGTGACATTCATTTCCGAGGCAAGGGAAACGGGGTGGAGGGGTGTTTTGGGGGGGAAATGATTCCAAATTATAAAAAGCGGGGCAGCGGAAGACGGCTGCGCTTCGCTTGCGGCGTGCGTGCGCGCGCGTGTGTGGGTGTAGGCAGTAGTGTAGAGTACATTTACTTAAGTACTGTATTTAAGTACAATTTTGAGGTATTTGTAATTACTTGCGTATTTCCAATTTCCAATTACTTGTCCTCCATGACATATTGGATCCAAATATTGTACTTTTACTCCACTACATTTATTTGAAAATTGTTTGCTCTGACATCACGATGATGTCAGAGGAACCAAATCCCTTTTATGCCCATATATGGAGATCCCTGTGATGCCACTGGAACCAAATCCGTTTTATGCCCATATATATATATATATATATATATATATATTAGTGCTGTCCGAGTTAACTAAATTAATCGCAATTAACTCACCGTTATGTTAATCGCGATTAATTATTTTAATCGCAATTAATCGCATATTTACAAACATTGGCTACAATATCGGCTATATTGGCTACAAGGTCCATCCCTGTTGATGTAACAAAAAATACTAAGTATACAGTAAATAAAGCATAAAGGTGGACACAACAGTCAATTTAGCAGATCATATACTCATCAGCTGCAGTCTGTTTAATGCAATACCATTATGATTTATTACGTTTTTAATTGATTTCGAATAAAAGATTGACATACTTTTGCATAAATCCAGCAAATATTTCCACTCCCAAGTTAATAGGGCCACGAAAGACTTGAAAGATATCCCTCTAAGTTACATTGTGACCTGATAAAAGCTGATGACTTATTTGCGATTAATCGCACGATTAACTACATAAATCATGCGATTAATCGCGATTAAAATATTTAATCGTTGGACACCACTAATATATATATATATATATATATACATACATATATACTGTATATGGAGATCCCTGATGTCATCAATATTAAGCCCATATCTGTGATGGATCTCCATATATGTGACCAGGGGTCTCCATATATGGGTAACTGGTCCGATATACATCACTGGCCAGATGGCTAAGAATTAGCGCTAGGTCGCTTTTCGCCCTAAGAAGACCCTGGTGTCTCTTAAAAAAACGTTGTGTAGCAATATCCATCGCACGCCCAACGCCAAGGAGAGAGAGAGAGAGGAGGAGGGAGACGAGGCGGCTGTGTGTGTGTGTCGGGGGGGTGGGGGGGGGAGGGGGGGGGGAGAAAATACTAACGGAACGCAGCAATGACAGGAGGAGAGGAAAAAAACTGAGAGAGGGAGGGAGGGAGGGAGGAAGATTTAGTCTGCGTTTCTCTCAAGAGATGGAAGGAGAGAGAGAAATGGAGAAAAGAAGGAGGGGGCGGAGCCAGGCATCCAGAGAGGAAGCGGGGGGAGAGGAGGATGATTAGTTTGAGAAGAGAGGGAGAGAGAGAGGAGAGAGGGAGGGAGGGAGGGAGTAGTGTGAGAGAAATAGGGAGGGAGTGAGAGAGGAGAAGGTGAGGGGGAGAGAGACGGACAGCGAGAGTGAGACAGAGACAGTGGTGGAAAAAGTACTCACATTTTTCTGCTACTTTAACCAAGTGAAAAATAGCAGATATACAACCGCGGCTGCGAGCTTGTAGATCTGCTATTTTTGAAAAAGTCGTGAAAATGTGTGCAAATCTTTGAATATATGTATTTTCAAAGCGAACTTTTGTAACTCAAATTTTGCTTCTGGGTGGTCCCTCGAACTAAATATTTTGAGATGGGGGTCCGTGGGCCGAATACATATCATTTTGGGGGTCCTTGACATGAAAAAGTTTGAGAACCACGTGACACATAGTAGTCTCTTCAAGAACAGACTAACTGAGCTCCAGTTAAGTGAAAGGGACCTTTTCTTTGACGATGGCTGGCCAGATTGCTGACACACAGAAAACATAGGTTTTTTCAAAAACCTAAGGATTCAAAAGACACTTATAGAATCGGGTCAGAATTCTAATTTTCACGATTTTTCAAAAATAGCAGATCTACAAGCTCGCAGCCGCGCGTGTGAGCTTGTACATCTGCTATTTTTTCAATAGTTAAAGCATAAAATAATGATACGTATATATGTGTACCCGTTCTAAATGGGTTAAGTAAAAGTATCAATACTGCTTTGTAGAAGTACTCTGTTACAAGTATGTTTCAAAATGTACTTGAGTAAAGATACAACAGTATTGGCATCAAAATGTACTTAAAGTACTAAAAGTAAAAGTACAAAATGTTTGACAATAGCAGATCTACAAGCTTGTAGATCATCTATTTTCAAATAGCCAAGGTATAAAATAGGGCTAAAGTGGATTAATGTATGTTTTATAATATAATCATTCATAGCAGCAAAGTAATTAATAACTAAAGTTTTCAAATAAGGAGTGGAGTAAAAGTACACTATTTGGATTTGAGATGTAGTGGAGTAGAAGTAAAAGTACTGAAAACTGGAAATACTCGAGTAAAAGTACAGATACATCAAACTTGTACTTAAGTACAAGTACTTAAGTAAATCTACTTAGTTACTTTACACCACAGAAAGAGAGAGAGAGGGGGGGGGAGGTGAGGGGGAGAGAGAGAGTGACATACAGAGAGAGAAAGACAGAGAGAGTGAGACAGCAAGAGAGAGAGAGACACACAGAGAGAGTGAGAGTGAGACAGAACGTATCAAGGTCCTGGGGTAGAGAGAGAGAGAGAGAGAGAGGGAGAGAGAGAGAGGGGGGGGGGGAGGTGAGGGAGAGAGAGAGAGAGAGAGGGAGTGAGAGAGAGAGATAGAGAGAGATGAGAGAGAGAGTGAGACGAGAGAGCAGGAGAGAAGAGAGAGAGAGAGGAGAGAGATGAGACGAGAGACGGACGAGAGAGAGGAAGTGAGAGAAGAGAGAGAGATGCAGAAGAGAGAGAGAGAGAGGGGTCCCGGGTGCGCGTGGGGGGCGGTCCAGTGTTTGGCTGGCTGTGCGTCGGTGGGAGGCTCATTACTGTCAGAGCTAATCTTAAAATAATTAATTGCGAAGTCGACGCTTTTTAAAGAGTATTGTAATTGAATCCTGAATTAGGCCTGGGAAAGAGGACACGTCCCGCTCTGGCACAGGAGAGACGGCTGCTCCCATTCTGCGCGCACGTGTCCTGGATGCGTGCGTGCGTGCACGCACACACACAAACACACACTTGCACGCAAAGACGTGCGTGCGTGCACACACACACACACACACACACACACACACACACACACACACACACACTTGCACGCAAAGACGTGCGCGTGTGTGTGTTTGCAGGCTGAAGGGGAAAAAAACACACACACAACAAGAGGCAAAGGAAATGCTAATGAAATGCATATTTGGGGAGAAAGGGGCCATCTATAATTTAGCCGTTGCTCTTTGAATGTGAATGATGTGTGTGTGTGTGTGTGTGTGTGTGTGTGTGTGTGTGTGTGTGTGTGTGTGTGTGTGTGTGTGTGTGTGTGTGTGTGTGTGTGTGTGTGTGTGTGTGTGTGTGTGTGTGTGTGTGTGTGTGTGTGTGTGTGTGTGTGTGTGTGTGTGTGCGTGCGTGCCTGCGTGCGCGGAGTTTGCTGTGATTTATTTTTTGTCGCGCAGAGGGATAATTCTGTCAGAGTAGGCTTTTATTGTTGTAAACAAATGTAGGGAAAGGAGGAGAATAAAAGTGGAGTAATAAAGTAAACAGAATGGTATGAATAAATTTTTGCTGCTGGCATGAATAATTTGTATAGGGGACGGACGGGTTCAGCGCCGAGCGAGAGAGAGAGAGGGAGAAACGGAGAGATGACAGATGCGAGAGACGAGATATTGCCTTGTGGATTTTTTTTGGCTCGGCCTTAACGCCCTCATTTCACTGTGTTCTGACAATTCCTTTGTATTTTCTGTCTATAGTTTTCTTTTTTTTTCCCTCTTCTTTCCCTTTTCTCATTTGCCAGTGCGCTCTCTCTCTTTCTCTTCCCTTCTCCCATACATGCACAAGTAGGTCCTGACAGTACACACACACACACACACACACACACACACACACACACACACACACACACACACACACACACACACACACACACACACACACATCACACACGCACATCATTAAATTGCCACCATACAATCTGAAAACAATAACAGAATTCTAGCATCATTTACACGCCCGCATATGCATGCAAGCATGATCACACACACAAATAATGTATTTTGTCAGCATAAATGCAGGACGCAAACAAACACAGAACTCTAACATAATTTCCACTCACACAAACACAGGCATGCACGGACACATATCATTTAAAGAGGCGGTGCCATAGTTGTTCCCAAACGTTTTTGTCTCAGGGCACCCCATAAATATTTTTTTAATCCGAGGCACCCTTACATTATAATTTTCACTCCCAGCACCTTATATTTATAGCATATCGTCGTTGTCGGGTGGAAACCCTGTATGTCCAAAACCGTTCGTTTGGTATTTATCATCTATAAAATGTACTAAACTAGTGAAACTAGTTTTCACTAGTTTTGTGAGGCAGTCTTGTATGATGAAGCAGGGCTTTGCTTTACCAAAAGACGTACACATTTGAAACTTGGAGATATGAGGTTTCTGTCCGACAGTGACGATATTTTAGTGATTATGTTGTGAGGAAAACGTTGAGATAATAGCCATTTTGCTTAGAACTGACTGAAAATAACTTTGTACTTCAAGTTTAAAATAATACTAAATATTTTTTCAAGTGTCCAAATAAATTCCAAATAATGTCAAATGATGTCGCGGCACCCCTGGACTGCCGGTGCCCCGTCACCCACTTTGAAAACCCCTGGTCTAGGAGGTTGACAGTACTTCATTAGACCCCCTGGTGTGGTTGTTATGAGCAATTATGTATTCCCTTTGCATTTTGGGTTTCTTCCTCGAGGCTGCCACCTTGTGGGTCAAAAGTGCCTATCCAAAAACACAGATAAAATGACATCATGTAATCATCCCCTCCCCTTTTACCATTCACCCAACACTGTGGGTGTGCCGTTACTGTTCAGGGTGCCCAGATTCAAAAGCGACGAGCTCAAAACGTGGCGCTTTGCGTCACCTTGCAAGCTGGCGGATCTGCTGCTTTTGATGCTTTTGTGTGACGCGGTTGCGACGTGGCGTGATCAAGTAGTAGTATAGTATAGTATAGTAGTAGTATATTTACTCAAGTACTGTACTTAAGTACAATTTTGAGGTATCTGTACTTGAGTATTTCCAGTTTTCAGTACTTTTACTTCTTCTCCACTACATCTCGGATCCAAATATTGTACTTTTACTCTGCTACATTTATTTGTAAAATTTTAGTTACTAGTTACTTTGTAGATTTTGAAAACCTACATTAAAGGAGTAGTTCACCCCCAAAATGATTTTTTTTCTATTGATTAGTCACGCCATGGAGACTAGAGTTCAATAATATTTTTAGTTTTTTGTCGCATTCCTAAGACAAAAATGTGATGACAATAAATTTACCCCCATCCGTAATCAATGGGGGTAAATTTACTCGAATCAAATTTTTGTCTTAGGAATGTGACAAAAACCCAAAAATATTATTGAACTCTACTCTCCATGGTGTGAGTAATCAATAGAAAAAAAGTAATTTTGGGGGTGAACTACTGCTTTAACAACTTAAGTCCTACATACCATTTCGGCCTTTTGGAAATAGCCGATCTACAAGCTCATTGAAAAAAAAAAAAGAAATAGCAGATCTACAAGCAGGGTTATATGGGGTGGGGGGGGCGGAGGTCATTGAGCAGCAGGCTTTTGCTGATGATATCTGAGATGTTCATAGCCTAGTGTTGGTAGGTATGTAAAAGTGCACCAGGTACTCTTAGCCTAGTAGCCCCCCCCCCCCCCTCCCCCGCTCCACTATGGCGTGCGGTAGGAAAAGCGCCGTGAGGTTACAAATCAAACCCCAGCGTGAACGACCATAAAAGGAAAGGGGAGCCTGATGTGAGACGCTCGGCTCTGCTGGACGGTTCACGGTTTGCTGCGTTGTGTTGCGTTACGTGACTACTGGTTGGTTCGTCCCAGGGTTGCCAGGTTTGTGTTGCGTTACGTGACTACTGGTTCGTCCCAGGGTTGCCAGGTTTGTGTTACGTTACGTGGCTACTGGTTCGTCCCAGGGTTGCCAGGTTGTGTTACGTTACGTGACTACTGGTTCGTCCCAGGGTTGCCAGGTTTTGCCAGAGAAATAAGCAACCTAGTCTATGGAAACATAAGCCCCAGGGACCGTACCTATGTTCCTCAGGTTCTATGTTCCCCAGGTTCTATGTTCCCCACTTTCTTACCACCTAAACCTACCCCTAACCCTAACCTCACTAAAACTAATGCTATGAGGTGGGGAACATAGAGAGGGGAACATAGAACCTGGGGAACATAGGGTGGACCCCCCATAGGTTCCCCAGGTTCTATGTTCCCCACTAGCCCCCCAAAAAGGTTCTATGTTCCCCAGGTTCTATGTTCCCCAGGTTCTATATTCCCCAGGTTCTATGATCCCCATGCACCCACTCTTCCCACAAAAAGGTTCTATGTTCCCCAGGTTCTATGTTCCCCAGGTTCTATATTCCCCAGGTTCTATGATCCCCATGCACCCACTCTTCCCACAAAAAGGTTCTATGTTCCACAGGTTCCCCACAAAAAGGTTCTATGTTCCCCACTCAACCAAAAAAGGATCTACTGTATGTTCCCCACCCAAAAAAAAAAAAAAAAAAACATATGTTCCCAACTCAAATGCAGTAAATGGTGCATCTGGGCACAAAGAACATGTGGGCAATCCTAATTTAGGTGCCCAGTTGCCCAGGTGCCCATATGTCCTTATAGTGCCCAGATGTCACCACCCCTAAGTGCCCACTCGTCTAGGTGCCCACTCGTCCAAATGCCCACATGTCCCTAGTGCCCAGATGTCCAGATGACCAGTCATAACAAAAGTATGGCGCCCAGATGTCCCTAGTGCCCCTGTCCCACTAGTATTCGTAATTTCTTCCCATTATTGTGTTTAGAGTTGTTATTAATAATTGGAAATGAATGTTTCCTGCATTTTTGGATGAGTGGGGAACATATAACCTTTTTTAAGTTGGAGCTTTTTTGGGTAAGCGGGGAACATGGAACCCTCTTTGTGGGGGTAAATGGGGAACATAGAACCTGGGGAACATAGGTACGGTCCCCCAGGACGCTTTGTACCGGACAAAGCCAGATGTTGGAGCTTGGCTCCTTCTAGGAGCACCGCTCAAAAGATGTATCTCGTATGGCACAATCCATCTAAAGGATCTAAAGGATTTTGTGTCAGACAAAATCCTTTCAGATGGGGGGTCCGTGGTGAAATACATAATTAATTTGGAGATGAAAATGTTTGAGAACCAACTAGTTTAAAACAACATTAGGAAGTAAGTTCAAATAAACGACATGCGACGATAGCGACATTTACAAGCGACCTTTGAGGAGGGGAAAAAAAACATGCCCAAAGTGGCTTCTAACAGTGGTTCTCAAAGTGGAGTTCATGGACTCCCTAGCTTCCTTTATGGGGGTCTAAATTGAGCCTTACAAGTCTGTAACTTTGACAGTTTACAAATGGAACCAAATGGACACATGGACCCTGATGGGTCAATTTGGTTCCATTTCTACACTGTCAAAGACAAAGTTAAGGGGAGACCCAAAGTTTGAGAACCACTGGCTTGTAATGACCAGACTTGGCAACGCAGGGAGGAGAGCCCTCCCCCTGGCCTGACCTCCGTACTCCGTGCGACGGTTCCTCTCCCCTGGCTCCCGCTAGAGTTATGGCTTGGGCCCGACGTTTATGGAGGGCAGGCCCTTCCCGGGAGCTTTGATCCACAGAGTTGTGTAGCCTGCAGTTCTGCCGGGGTCGTCCATGGTGAGGCCATCTGGGCGGCAGGGTGCGTAAGTGAAAGCACATTGAGGCCGGATGGAGTCTCCATCGCTCACCCTGCTCTCAGCCCGGCCCGGCTGGCCAGGGCCGTACGGGGCGGATACACCGGACGCACTGGAGACGCCAGCGTTGGATGGCGACTCTGTGTGTGTGTGTGTCAGGGACGTGCACACGTAGACATCAAAGGAGGCTCGAGCCCCTGCCCTTTTAACCATCTGTAAAAAGTGCCCTCTCCAGACCATGAATGCAGTTTTTACTATGGTGAAAGAAATGCAAATGCCCCTCTTTCCATGCCATATATTGTCCAAACTCTCCTGAACTTGAATGTCAAGCATTGAAAATAGCCGACCTCCAAGCTCACAACGCGTCGCGCTGCGGCGCGTTGTGAGCTTGGAGGTCTGCTATTTTCAATGTTTTCACCAAAAGGCCCTTTTAGAAATGTCAGCCCCTGTCTCTCTAACATTATCTGCACGTCCCGTGTGTGTGTGTGTGCGTGCATGTGAGTGTGTGTGTGTGTGTGTGTGTGTGTGACTGTGTGTGTGTGTGTGTGTGTGTAAATAATGGCAGAATCATGTATTTTCACCTCTTGTGAACAAATCTCCTTTTCTTTTTCTTTTTTTAACCATAAAGCAACCTTTTTCTCTTGTGAGAAAAATGTCCTCCCAATGTCTATTGCTCAAATGCTACTACCTGTCTAATTGTGGGGACATTTAGTGTGTAATAGAAGCATGCACGCGTGTGCTTGCGCACACACACACACACACACACACACACACACACACACGGACACACGCTCACACACGTAGTTGTTGCAGCCAACAGATCTGTTGCGTCCCTTGGGAAATATGTCCATCCTTTTAATACGCTTGCCCTTTAATAAAAACCTGGCTATAAAAGTGGGTCAAGGGTTTAGTGTGTAAAACAACTCACGATCAAGGTGCTACGCAGTAAAAATACTGAGTGTTAGTTTAACTCACTCAGATTGTAAAAAAGAAGGAAAAGAAAAACAGACCCTTTTGGGTTTAACAAATTGGTCTCCAGTATGCCTTTTCTAAAGGGAACATTTGAAAATAACTGATCTACAAACTCACAACACTTGCGGTGCAAGGCGTGGTGAGCTTGCTATTTTCTCCTCAGAATAGGGATGCTAAGGTTCAAGTGGTTAAAAGGGCCATGAAACACAAAATCACTTTTTCTATAAATATATATTTTATAAATGAGTCACTTGTGATAGGGAGCGATGATATGTTTCAATTGGCCCATATGCTTGTGGTTTCAGAGCTTTCTGCTGTCTCTGTAGCTATTTCTGTGAACTTCCGTTTTTTGTGTAGAAAAGAAATCTTTGGCGCCACTCATTAAATATTAGCTTGTTCTGTTTTATTTCTGTGACGTGACGTAGGCATATCTAATTAATATTAACGTTTGTTTTATATAGTCGTATCAAGGGGGGGGGGGGGGGGGTGGTTTCACTGTATGCTAGTACTTTCAGCCCGAGAGAAGAGCAGAGCCAGTCTCTGTGTCAACAGACAGTTACACTGTGGTGCCTGTGAGTGTGTTCCCTCCTGGTTCTCTCTCACAACACAAGTCAAGTCACAACTCACAAGTCATACAGTTCTTTAGATTTTAGGGTACAGGTAGTTTCTTCGTATTTGGTGTTTTATCATATTAGTATTTTCAATGGTCGTTGACTCTTTCCGTGCCGAATAACCACCGTGTGTTTACATGCCTCCGTGGCAGAGAACGCTGTGCGGCTGCTGTCTCGCTGTTGCTGTTCGACTCAGTGGTGGAAAGTAACACTTGTTACATGTTGGAAGTATATTAATACTGCGATGTAGAAGCTCACGTCGCGTCGCAGATGCAACCGCTGTGAGCTTGTAGATCACTCTCGGCTGCGGCGCCGGAAGCTGCCTGCACATTCTGCGCAATGCACGATGGGATGTTGGAAAGTTGTGGATAGCACTGAGGATTTCCCTGTGGAAGAATTGTCCATGTAAAACTGACATGGTCGTGTTTGTTAACCCATTTAGGCCTAGAATTATTGAATGCTTTAACCAGTGAAAAATAGCAGATATACAAGCTCACAGCGTGGCACCGAGTGCCGCGCTGCGAGCTTGTAGATCTGCTATTTTTGAAAAAGTCGGGAAAATGTGTGCAAATCTTTGAATATATGTATTTTTAAAGCGAGCGTTTGTAACTCAAATGTTGCTTCTGGGTGGTTCCTGGAACTAAATATTTTGAGATGGGTGTCCGTGACCAAATAAATATAATTTTGGGGGTCCTTCACGTGAAAAAGTTTGAGAACCACTGACATAGTAGTCTCTCAAGAACAGACTAACTGAGCTCCAGTTAAGTGAAAAGGACCTTTTCTCTGACGATGGCTGGCCAGATTGCTGACATAGAAACATAGGTTTTTTTGGAAGGATTCAAAAGACACTTATAGAATCAGGTCAAAATTCAAATTTTCATGATTTTTCAAAAATGGCAGATCTACAAGCTCGCAGCGCGGCACTCGGTGCCGCGCTGTGAGCATTAAAATAATATATATTGTATATCATTAAAATAATGATACACAATAATGTGTACCCGTTCTGAATGGGTTTAAACTTATCATGGAACAAATATCAATATTAAGCCCCCTTTTTGAACATGAACGCCAGTCAGCATGCAGTCATATGTTATTGGTATGCTTCGGTGCGCTTTACAGAAATACTACAGCCTCATCCACTCTCCTCTCCTCCCTTCCCTCCGCTCCTCCATGCCCAGGGCATCAGAATAATGGAAGTGGATGGTCGGAGTTCAGTGGAATTCCACTGTGTGCGTGTGTGTGTGTGTGTGTGTGTGTGTGTGTGTGTGTGTGTGTGTGTGCGTGTGCGTGTGTGTGTGAGCAGTCAGTCCATGCATCAGGGGTCCCTCAGGCCTGGAGACACTCATTGATCGCCTCTGCCCCCCCCTCCCCACACACACACACCCACACACACACACACACACACACACACACACACACACACACACACACACACCCCCCTGTGCTTGCGTTCCGTTCCCAGACAGCCTTGGCTGATTGATTCCCAGCCTTGGCCCAGGAGATGGGGAGCCAGGCCAGGTCTGTGAGGGCCCGGGGACCCCCTAGGGGATGACCTGGAGAGGGGGGGCTCACACACACACACACACACACACCCTCTTTTCCAAGGGGCCCCTGGAACCCGGGGTCCTGGCTGTGGAGGACTGCAGGCTCTCAGGTATTAAAAGGGGGGACAATCAAGGCCACGTCTTAATGGATGCCTGTGATACGTGGAGCCTCTGGGGACGCGCGCAGCGCGCGCGTGCGTGCGTGCGTGCGTGCGTGCGTGCGTGCGTGTGTGCGTGTGCGTGTGCGTGTGTGTGTGTGTGAGTGTAATGGGTTGAGTGTGAGATGATGGTGGGAATGGAAAGCAGCTCTGAGAGAACGTCTGCCTTGTAGCATTATTTACACACACACACACACACACACGCACGCACGCACGCACGCACGCACGCACGCACACACACACGCATGTACGCACACACGCACATGCCCGCGCACACACACACGCACTGTGGTTTTCATGTCACAGTCCTGCTGTGTTCCCGACCCACTTGAAACACTGCCGTTGCAACGTGTTACTCCACTACATCTCGGAGGTGAATTTTTACTCCACTGCAATTAATTAAAAACGTAACGTTACTTTGTAGATACCAGTACAACGCCTAAGGGCGAAAAGCGGCCTCGCCCTAAAGGGCGAGGTCGTGCCATCTGTCTTGGCCATATATGTTAGTGTGTTTCTCCTAACAGGGCATCATCTGGGATACAATCCCTTTTATGCCCATATATGGAGATCCCTAACAGAATCCCCTTTATGCCCCTGTTAGATATGGGCTTAATATTGATGAAATCAGGGATCTCCGTATATGGGCATAAAATGGATTCTGTTAGAGTATAGTTCCCATGACATCACAACATGAACATACAATCACATACATTGAGATCCCTGTCTGAACCAGCCACACCACTGTGATGTCACCTGTTTATGCCCATAAATGGAGATCCCTGCTCTGAGTATCTGACATCACAGTGATGTGTCAGGTGAACCACAGTGTCAGGCGTTTTTTGAAAAACGTATATTTCTCTCAGTAGTGCCCAAACTTTTTCATGTCAAGGACCCCCAAATTTACAGGTATTTGGCCACGGACCAACTCAAAAAATGTTGTTCCAGGGACCCCCAGGAGCAAAATCTGAGTTACAAACATTCACTCTAAAATTACATATATTCAAAGATAAATATTTGATGTGAAAAAAAAAAAATAGATACATGCAACTAGCATGAGCAAACAATACGGCTACCATGTAGAAAAAAATGTAATGAGAATCAATTTTTTTCGAATTAACTGTGTAAATTTTCCCGCTGAGCTCTCGGCGGCGAGGGTGGGGTGGGGAGCGCCTAGCCCCGCGCGGCGCGTCTCTCACTGCCGAGTCCGATTGTGTGTGTGTGTGTGTGTGTGTGTGTGTGTGTGTGTGCGCGTGCGTGCGTGCTCTAGTCTCTGCCTGGCGGAGGGTTTATTCTTATTTATTTCATTATTTATGTATTAACCCATTCAGAACGGGTACACAGTATTGCGTATCATTATTTTATGCTTTAACTATTGAAAAATAGCAGATATACAAGCTCACAGCGCGGCACCGAGTGCCGCGCTGCGAGCTTGTAGATCTGCTATTTTTGAAAAATCGTGAAAATTGTAATTTTGACCCGATTCTATAAGTGTCTTTTGAATCGTTCACTTTAAAAATAAAAATATTCAAAGATTTGCACACGTTTTTTCACGACTTTTTCAAAAATAGCAGATCTACAAGCTCGCAGCGCGGCACTCGGTGCCGTGCTGTGAGCTTGTATATCTGCTATTTTTCAATAGTTAAAGCATAAAATAATGATACACAATAATGTGTACACGTTCTAAATGTTTTAAGTGATGGATCGCACACCACGGGACAGAATATGGATGACTCCTCACTCCACCCCAGAAGAAGACTGGGCTCGGGTCCAAAAAACCACCGGCCTGAATTTAAATCCTTGTTGTTTTTTTGTTTCTCTTTGCAGGGAAACCGTTTAGACCGCACCACAGGTGTTAGCAGCTAGATTGACGACTTGCTATTTATAGATATTTGCCATTTATTTTGTTTTGGGTTTTTCCCGTTTGAAAGGAGCGCAGGGAGATGGTCTCGCAGAGTAAATAACTTTACCAAGGACAGACTTGTCTTATTTTTGCTTGTTTTTCTTGTTTTATTTTTTTAACAACTTGGGAGCCAAACTCGTTCAGTAACGAGATACGGCCACTGGAGGTCGCTGTGCCAAAACTCAGTTGTCTCGTCCCTCAACGAGACAAAGGGTTAACTTGGTTACGTGCAGCTGCATGCATCATGTGTACCCTGTGAAAGACCCTGGTCCATACGTCATAACGTGGCTCGCAGAGAAACAAAATGGCGTGTCTAGGCTGCATTGATTTCTATTCTATGCTGAAGCATAAAAAGGGCTTTATCTATGAATAAGGTGCAAAGAACGCCAGGGAAGCAGAGATCTGCCTGTTTTCACGGCGACACTTTACCGCGATGGTCGGCCCCGGTTTGGATTTTAGTTTCGCGAGCGTTTGTAAACAAATGGATTATCCTCCTCAATCGTCAGTGGACACTCACGTGCACACGCACGAAGCTTCCGAGGCTCTTTTTGATTAATCTATCATGGTTAAAATGGATTTTGAAGTTACAATGGGTGTGTATGTGGAGAGGCCCTGGATCAAGCCTCCTGATAACTTGTACATCAAATATCTAAATATTGAATGAAGCAACTTAAAATCTGTTCAGGGGTTTCTTAACTCTCCTACTGCCAGATCATTTATTTATTTATTGGGTCTGGCGCCATCAAAAAGCGGCTTACCTTTGCAACGTTATAGTAGATAGACAGACAGACATTTATTTTTTTATTTTTATTTTTTTTGGTTGTGCAATAGTGCACTTTGGTCTGCCAGGCAGCAGAGGGCGGCGTCATGCGAGAATGAATGTGAATTTGCCTGTTATGTGTTGAAGAAGAAGAAGACCAGTCACTGGCCCCAGAGCCTTACAGCCAGAGGAAATCAACAAGGAAGTGAATTGTTCTCCGTTGATCTAACGCATAATGGATTTTTTACACCATCACCGCGGAAAATGTGTTTACAGTAGACGGCCGCGCGACCCCTCATCAGCTTACAGTCATCAGACGAACGAACCGAACGAGCGCCGTATTGGCGGAGAGGTCTTGCGAAATCGGGCGAACGTGAACGTTCAAAGCGTGGGGAGAGTTAAAAGCCTGATTAGATGATAAAATGACCAAAAGTTTTTTTGAAAGTGAAATATCCTTTAAGACTAATTTATGCTATGTGAAAAGCAGTGATCTTCAGGGTAACAACGCGTATAAATTAAGCTCCCCCCCCCCCCCCCCCCACACACACACCCCCTCCCTCCTCCTCCTCAACGGCCAGACTCCCAGCCTGAGTAGCTCGTTAAGCTTTGCCTTCCAGGGAAGACTAATGGATAGCAGAGGAAGAGCCTCCCCTCAGGAGCCTTTAGCGTCGTTTCTGTTCGGTCCGTTCTCTTAAGCCGCTCAGGCCCGGGATTAGTTGATACTTTAGCTATTGAAAAATAGCAGATCTACAAGCTCACAGCGCGGCACAGCTTGTAGATCTGCTATTTTTGAAAAAATCTTGAAAACGGTGTGCAAATCTTTGAATATATGTATGTATTTTTAAAAGCAAACATTTGTTACTCAAATATGCAACAACATATTTTGAGATGGGGGGTCCCGCGGCCAAATACATGTAATTTTGGGAGTCGTTGACATGAAAAAGTTTGAGAACCACTGATTTAGAAGAAGGATTTAGAAGACAGTATAGAATCAGGTCAAATATATTAAAAATACTTACACAAATCTTCAAGATTTTTCAAAAATAGCAGATCTTTGCCGCGCTGTGAGCTTGTATATCTGCTATTTTTCAATAGTTAAAGCATACAATAACGGTTAAAGTGGTTGCAATCTAAAGCGACACTGCTTTGCGTACCCGGTCTAGACAGGTTAATATTCACTTATGTGTTTTCAGCCCTGCAACGCCGAGCAGCAGCGGCAGCAGCAGCAACAACAATATCATCATGAATAACCATTGCTAATTCATGAACACACTCGGCGGTATACGCGGCGCCTCGCTTTCTACAGTTGCCCGGCTGTAAAGACGCCTTTCTGTCCTCCCTGTTGGCGAGGAGGAGGCCCAGACAGAGGCAGCAGCAGTGATTTCATGTTTTAATGTCAGCCTGGTCTCCTGAGACGTCTCATTGGACGGGAGAGAGGAGGAGGAAGAGGACAAACAGACTCTTCCTCTACTTCCCTTCCAACCAGGGACGTGCAGGGAATGTTAGAGAGGCAGGGTCTGACATTGAAAATATAGAAAATAGCAGACCTCCAAGCTCACAAACTCCAAATAGAAGACCTCCACGTGTTGCGCTGCAACGCGTTGAGAGCTTGGAGGTCAGCTATTTTCGGCGCTCGATACCACACTGAACTAAGCATAATCAAGTCAATACTGGAGATGTGACGTAACGGCATGGGTTTCTACACAGAGAGGGCAATTCAAGTTCAGGAGAGTTTGGACAAGGCAATTCTCTTAAATTAGGGATGCTCCGATCACATTTTTGGAGGCCGTTTCCGATCACCGATTCTTTTTTTCATGATCTGCCGATACCGATAACCAATCGCGTCATTACTTGAATAAATCGGCTAATTTAAATATTGTGAAAATAACAAAGCCGATAGAGGCAAAGCCGATACAGGCAGTATCGGCCGATCGATGATCACTCACCGATCAATCGGCGCATCTCTACAGTATCTTAAATGCTGCCTTAGTATGGCATGGAAAGAGGGGCATTTGCATTAATTTCACCCTAGTAAAAACTGCATTCATGGTCTGAAGAGGGCATGTTTTTTACAGAAGGATAAAAGGGCAGGGGCTCAAGCCCCCTTTGATGATGTCTATGTGTGCACGTGCCTGCTACTTTCCCTTCCAGCCACATGTACTTATTGTTGTGTTTTTGTGTTCTTCTCGTCTTGTCTTTGGCCGGGGTTGCATAACGGCATCTCTCCAGTCTCCAGGGGTTCTCTGTGGGCCGGGGGTGGGGGGTGAGGGGGTGGGGGGATGGGGGAGTGAGGGAGAGGAGTGCATTCCTTTGGTGCGGCGCTGGCTCCTTAGACAACCCTCCCCGTCACGATCCCATCCGTTTGTTGGTTGGTTCTCAGGGTTGTGCTTAGGGATGGGACGATAAGCCATATTATCGATTATTGTGATTAAAAAAAAATCACACCCAACGTGAAGTGATTGGTGGTCGTGCTTGCATAACGTCTTCAATTGGTAATTGGTGATGTAATACAGGCTACACACACACACATTGCTATGGCAAAACGCTGAGGAAAACACATTGCTATGGCAGAACGCTGAGGAAAAAGACTAGGATATAAGTCTAGGATGTAATTGGTGATGTAATATGGCTACACACACACATATTGCTATGGCAAAACGCTGAGGAAAACACATTGCTATGGCAGAACGCTGAGGAAAAAGACTAGGATATAAGTCTAGGATGTAATTGGTGATGTAATATGGCTACACACACACATATTGCTATGGCAAAACGCTGAGGAAAACACATTGCTATGGCAAAACGCTGAGGAAAAGTGGCTACAGATAGGTCTACAGATAATTGGTGATGTAATATGATGTAATATGGCTACGCACACACACATATTGATATGGCAAAACGCTGAGGTAAACACATTGCTATGGCAAAACGCTGAGGAAAAGCGGCTACAGATAGGTCTAGGATGTAACTGGTGATGTAATGTGATGTAATATGGCTACACACACACACACACATATTGCTATATGGCAAAACGCTGAGGAAAACACATTGCTATGGCAAAACGCTGTGGAAAAGTGGCTACAGACACGCACAGCCACTCTATGGAGCGGTTTACAACCACTCAAAAAAAACAACACTCACCATAATCTTATCATGGAGATTTAATTTATCGTGATATCGTCCTCTGGGACGCACTGGGATCATTTCACCTTTTATTTGCAGAGCTGCATATCGGTACCATTTAAAACCTCTATAATTGGTAAAAGGTATACTTATAATATACGTACTTATAATATTCGTACTTTTTTCTATATGTCTTTGCCAAAAAATAGCTGATCTACAAGCTCACAACTCAACGCGACAGGTTGTGAGCTTCTAGATTGGCTATTTTTTGCCAAATGTTCCGCCCCAGGATAATGGATTTTGATTATCGCCACTGTCGGGCAGAAACCTTGTATCTCCAAGTTTCAAAATGTGTACGTTTTTTCGCAAAGTAAAGCCCTGCTTACAAGACTGTCACACAAGACTAGTGAAAATAGCAGATCTATTTTCACCATTTTAAATCATTTTAAAATGATAAATACAAAAGGAATGGTTTTGGACATACAAGGTTTCCACCCGACAACGAGGATATAAATAATAGGAATGTGTGCCGCTCCATGTCTGTGCCGCTCCGTGTCAGTGCCAAGCACCAACGGAGCAGACACAACACTGGTGTTTCATTAGTGTAAATGGAGTCTCGCTTGGAAAGACTGGCATGGATTTCAGGTAAGTTGGCGGAGCGGACAGGAGGTCGGGACACGGTTACACACACGCACGCGCACAGTGGTGTAAAGTAACTAAGTACATTTACTTAAGTACACTTTTGAGTTATTTGTACTTTACTTGAGTATTTCCGATTTCCAATACTTGTACTTCTACTCCACTACATCTCGGATCCAAATATTGTACTTTTACTCCACTAAATGTATCTGAAAACTTTAGTTACCACTACACTGCAGATATAAATTATTATCTTATGAAACATAAACATTTCCATGAAACCACTTTAGCCCTATTTTATACCAAGGCTATTTGAAAATAGCCGGTCTACAAGCTCCGTTGTGAGCTTGTAGATCTGCTATTTTCAAAAATACTTACTACTTATACTTTTGGTACATTAAAGGAGTAGTTCACCCCCAAAATAAAATAAATTCTATTGATTACTCACACCATTGAGACTTGAGTTCAATAATATTTTTTAGTATTTGTCGCATTTCTAATATTTTTTAGTATTTGTCGCATTTCTAAAGACAATAATTTGATTACAATACATTTGGAGTCCCCATCCAAAATCAATGGGGGTAAATTTACTATAATACCTATTTTGTCTTAAGAATGCGACAAATACCCAACAATATTATTGAACTCAAGTCTCAAGGCATGAGTAATCAATAGAAAAAAAGTCATTTTGTGGGTGAACTACTCCTTTTAAGTACATTCGGATACCAATACTTTTGTACTTTTACTCAAGTACATTTGGAATTCCGGACTTTTACCTGTAAGGGTGCCCTCACACCAAAATACCTATGAGAGTGGAGTCCGCGTTCCGCCAATGCATTTCAATGATAAGGGAACGTTTTTTTTTGCAGAAATCCTCTGCTGGCATGAAACCGCTTCACTATCATTGAAATGCATTGGCGGAACGTGGATTCCACTCTCTAGGTACTTTGTTGTGAGGGCACCCTAACGGAGTAATTCTACATCATAGTATTGATACTTTTATAAAATGTGAGTACTTTTTCCATCACTGCACACGCGCGCACGCGCGCGTCTCTCTTCCCTTACGTTGTTTTGCAGACGACGCCGTTTTATTTGTTTTCATTCCCTAATGGGGTGTTGCCGGCGTGTCAGTACAGCCACATCGCCCCAACCCCTCCCCCCCCTGTAATTCCTTGGCTCTCGGTCTTGCTGGAGGAAAAAGGGCTCCGTTGACCCCCACGACCCCAATCTCACTTGAGACAGATGAACCAGCCGCGCTCTCTCTCTCTCTCTCTCTCTCTCTCTCTCTCTCTCTCTCTCTCTCTCTCTCTCTCTCCTTTTCCTTCTCTTCTTCTCTCTCCCCTCTCTCTCCTTTCCTCCCTTAATGACGTCCGCGGCGCGCCCGTCCGCGAGGAACCCCCGTGCCCCGGCCACTTTCGCAGAAGAAGCATGGTGAGGTGGGGTGGAATGGCTTTACACTGTGTGCGCGCGCGCGTGTGTGTTTCCGAGTCCCCCGAGGGTGTTGGCGGAGGAGGGGGTGGTGGTGGTGGTGGTGTGGGCGCGCACGGCGGGATTGTAAATGTGGGTGTCAAATGCAGAGGGCACCCATCAGCAGCTCAGCGGACGGGAGCAAGATTGCACGCCACAGAGAGCCATGGCCAGGGGCGTCTCACCAAATTCTGGGCCCTGGGTACAAGGATTCACTGCGGGCCCCCCATGAATGTTAACTATTGAAAAATAGCAGATGTGCCGTGCTGCGAGCTTGTAGATCTGCTATTTTTGAAAAATTGTGAAATCGTGTGCAAGAAACCCATGTTTCCATGTCAGTGATGCTCAAACCTTTTCATGTGAAGGACCCCCCAAAATGATATGAATTTGGCCACGGACCCCCATCTCAAAATATTTAGTTCCAGGGACCCCCCCCCCGGAAGCAAGATTTGAGTTACAAATGGTCGCTTAAAAAATACATATTCAAATATTTGCACACATTTTCACGACTTTAAAAAAAATTGCAGATCTACAAGCTCGCAGCGCGGCACTCGGTGCCGCGCTGTGAGCTTGTACAGTATATCTGCTATTTTTCAATAGCTAAAGTTACTGGGGCCCCTCCACCTTGGGCCCTACTAACTCAGTCCCACTTTCCTACCCCTTGTGACGCCCCTGGCCATCGCGTACGTCAGGCACGACACGTGTGTCCTCTACGTCAGTGGTTCTCAACCTTTTCAGGCTGCGACCCCCAAAATAATCATATTTTAACTGGGGACCCCCCCCGCCCCACCCTGACGAGCACTAAGAATTGAGGCGTTACATTTTGTATAACACGGTTCTATTGTGAAAATAGCAGATCTACATGCTCACAATGCCTTGCAACGCGAGGCGTTGTGAGCATGTAGATCTATTTTCACAATTTCTGCCTCTAATATTTCAGAATTTGGCCAATGTTTAATTTGTCATTTTAGAGGTGTTAAAAAGTCCTTCAATTGTCACTTTAGAAATGTGCAGATAACCTCGATAGATTTAAACTGTATGTTGGTTTGTTTACTGTTGAGTGAGGAAACAATGCTGGACATTAAGTTAATCATCTGGTGACCCCCCCCCAGAATAACCTGGGGACCCCCCTGGGGGTCCTGACCCACATGTTGAGAACCACTGCTCTATGTAGGGTTGGGGGTCCGTTTGGTTTCCTTTGTGCACTCTCAGAGTATATTGTCGTCGGTAAAAATGTCAAACGTTTGAGAAGCACTGGTATTGACGTCAGTGGCGTCAGTTCAGAAAAAGCTAAGGTATGGCAACATGACTGGTGTCTTGCACGCGCGCCTTCGCGCGCATGCAAGACACCAGTCATGTTGCCATACCTTAGCAACAGGCATGATACATTTATTTTAAGAAGTACATTCTATTTTTCCTCGGTTTCTATACGGTTTCTTGGGCTGGATATGGCACCCTTGAACGGTTTTAGTGCAGCTAAACTTGGCATGTTAGTAAACGTGCCACAATTAACAATAATGAATTGCACCTGTGCAACTGACTTGCGGAACCTGGGAATACAGGCTACCATTTTGTCAAGATGCAAGTGTGGAGAATATAATTATAATACCTTGTTAAAGTGACCATTTTGTTAAATTTAGCATTTGTAGTTATTTTACTGTATTTTAACAACATAATAACCAGCACAGATAGACAAAGAGACATTCATGGATTTATATTTAAAAGTAACTTTTATATTCCCCCCCCTGGAACCAGGGTATGGCAGCTATATACCCCTGCCATACCCAATTGATGCCCCTGATTGCCGTACAACTAACAAAGTTTTTATTAACACATTTAAGTGGTTAGCCACTGGTTGTAAGTGAGGGATGTGGTTGGTTGTAAGTGGATATCGATATGTTGGGTGTATGTTATACAGTACGTTATATGTACCATTCCTATTTATTTATCTCCTACTTAAGTGTTACGGATAATAGTAGTCTTTATAGTAGACGACTAAATGCAGAATAGCTATATAGCTATACTTATTATTATTATTATCTCTTATTCTTATTTATAAACATGATTCTAAGCTTGAAGGATAGCTTTTAGGAAGGCCACTCGACAAGCCCTTTGGGGTTTTTTTGGCCTCTCCGGCACATCTTGTTTTGATTTTGTACTTGTTTATTTCTTTATAATGTATTATTTTTGTGTTTGTTTCTTTGTTTTATTTCATATGTTTTAAAAATGTGCAAATAAAAAAACCTAAACCTAAAGAACCTACATGTATAGCAGAGTAGGAGATATGAAAAATGCTCCAGAAACTGTTCCTTGAAGCCCTAGAGCAGGGGTCTTCAACGTTTTCAGGCCAAGGACCCCTTAGTTCAGAGAGAGATGAAGCAGACCTTTTTATTTTTTTTTTATATTTGGAAAATATACTAAGCTACATTACTATTTACTCTGATTAAATATAGCTAAACACTATAAGCTATCCCCGGAGAAATGTAGCAAATCTCTGTTACGCCACTTAGAAAGGTAGTTAAGCTATATGTAGCTCCATCACTGCATTTAGCAGACAGCTCTTAATCCAGAGCGATGTACAATAAGCAAGGCAAGATATCGAAACATCAACATCAATACATCGAATGCATAGAAACGGTAGTCTGAAGAGGTGAGTCTTCAGGCCACGGCGGAAGCTAGGGAGTAGACGTACCGTCAGGGACGTGCTGGGCCCCTGATTCAGCCCGGGAAAAAGAGTTGGAGAGGCCCCTCATTGCGCGCGCTCTCTCTCTATAGCGCTGCTGCTACTCAAAGATTTGCCATTTCAGATCATGACAAGTGACAAGCCAGTGGGCCAATTACATGAGTTATATTTCGTCGTTGTCGGGTGGAAACCTTGTATGTCCAAAACCGTTTGTTTTGTATTTATCATTTTAAAAATGATTTAAACTAGTGAAAACAGCCGATCTACAAGTGTGCTTGTAGATCTGCTGTTTTCACTACTTTTGTGCAACGGCCTTGTATGATGAAGCAGGGCTTTGCTTTGCGGAAAAAATTACTAATTTGAAACTTGGAGATACGAGGTTTCTGCCCGACAGTGACGATTTACTTTGTTGGCCGCCAAGCCCCCAAAATGGAATGAAGGCCGACATTTTATTTTAATTTTTTTTCCTAATGGCCGGCCTGGACCGGCCGGGAATGGACCGGCCGTTCGGAGTTGTCCCGCTTTTCCCAATGGCCAGCACGTCCCTGCGTACCGTACATGTTTTTCCACTCTCTACCGTTAATGGCGATCTATTTTACCCCCGCACAACCCTCTCTCTCTCTCTCTCTCTCTCTCTCTCTCTCTCCCTCTCCGCTCCTCTCCCCTCAGATAATAATTTCATGCATCTCATCTCGGGCTGGCCTTCATGCCTAGCTGCCTGTGCCGCCGCAGCGCTACTGGGCTGAGGCGAGAAGGCAATTTGGCTCTCTCTCTCCCTCCCTCCCTTGCTCCCGGCGGACCAGTCCCACTCTTCCACACACACGCGCGCACACACACACACACACACACACACACACACACACACACACACACACACACACACACACACAAGCGCACACGCTTGTCATTTGTTACGAGACTTTCCACACTAACAAGGCGAGCGTGCCGAGATGGTAGGATGAGATTTAGGTCCTCTCGTAACAATTCACTGGAGGTCACATGGCTGCTGCTGCTGCTGCCATCAGCGCACTGGCAACGCCACGGCTGTCAGACAAGGCCGCGTCACGCCTGGAGAGGTTTAGGGATTTTTGTATTTTCTTATATATAGATATAAACAACACTGTGTATGCCTCACGACACGTTTCGTGTTCAAAGTGTTCTTTCTTTGTCATTTTTTTTAACTGCATGTTAAAGGAGTAGTTCACTTCACCCCCAAAATGACTTTTTTTCTATTGATTACTCACGCCATGGAGACTTGAGTTCAATAATATGTTTTGGTTTTAGTCGCATTCCTAAGACAATAATTTCATTACAATAGATTTACCCCCATTGATTACGGATGGGGACCCGAATGCATTTGGGTCCCCATCCGGAATCAATGGGGGTAAATTCACTATAATCAAATTTTTGTCTTTAGGAATGCGAAAAATACAACTCATTAAAAGAGATCCCTTGTTTTAAACCTGTAGCACTTTGAGATTCGTAAGAATGTAAAGCGTGTTATAGATACAATGTTGTATTATTATTATTATTAGGGCAGCCTTAAAGGTAGAGTAAGTGAACAAGTATATAGAGCAGGGGTCTTCAACAGGGGGTCCGGGACCCCTAGGGGGTCCTCATAGTTACTACAGGGGGGCCGCCAAATCCTCGTGTGTTTAATGATCAACTTGAACCCTCACATCCCTACAGTATACTCTTGAGGAGAACTTTAGCCAAAAATAGCAGATCTACACGCTCTCAACGCCTTGTGCTGTGAGGCGTTGAGAGCTTGTAGATCTGCTATTTTTGGCTACTAGGTATGGTGTAGAGGTCAAAAAGAGCAGACAAAGTACAGAGTGAAAGGTCAAGTTTGCTAAGTATCGACGATTTAAGATTCTAAGTGGTTAAGTGTCAAACAAGTCTATGAATCTTTCCATGAAATCGACGAGAATCTCCATCACACATTTATACAATATGTAGAGGGGGTCCCCGCTTCATCTCTCTCTCTCTGCTAAGGGGTCCTTGGACTGAAAACGTTGAAGACCCCTGATAAGCCCCTTTTCGACTGCAGCTTTAGCACCACACCACACCACACCACCGCACCACATACAAATATCTACATTTTCTATTACACAAAAGTACCCCTATCGGTAAGAAACAAATTGACCCTTTTAACTGTGTATAAATTTGGATTACAACTGTCCTAAATTATAATACACTTTAATGGATTATAACTGTGATAATACACTATAAAGTATTAATGTATTACTATGATAATTAATAATACACTATAATATATTAGATTATAATAGTGGTTATAACACAATAGAATCTTTTATCATGTATTACAACTATATGCTGGTGGTCTAAATGAAAAGTCAGTGAGTGATCAGTCATTATGAAGTGTTTGGCCCTGTTTGGACTAGCTCAGACCTACTCTAGATTGGATACTTTTTAGTACCATGTTTAGTACCACTTTCACATCACTCTACCCAGGTCCTTGTAGTGGAAAACCTAGCACAAGTGGGCGGTGTGGTGTGGAGTGGTGTGGTGTTGGGCCAGTGGAAAAGGGGCTATAGAGAGCCATGAGTGGTCCCTGGGGAGGGGGTTCAACTAAGTACAGGTTTTAAGTGGTGATGAGTTAAAAAACAGCGCCTCCCCATGGCTCGTTCCGTCTCCTGCACGACGACGGCTGGCATTGTCTCTGCATCCATGAAATTAGTTTTTCTAATCTTAGTCAGCAGGAGCGCCAGAAATTTGCACACATTAACATGAAGCTCCGTCTCTTGCCTCCTCCACCCTCTCTCCACCCCTCCTCCACCCCCCTCTGCTCCCCCGCCTGCTGCAACACCGTCCCTTTCTCCTTGTCTGCTGCTCTCTCTCTCTCTTCTCCACCGCCTTAAATCGTATCTGGGCGAAAACCATGTTAAACCACTCCTTTTTCCTTATGATTATCTTTAACATTTTAAACGTCTTGAAAACATCCCATCTACAAGCTCGCAGATCGGCAATTTTCACTACTTTTGTGCGACACACATGGACATCAAAGGGGGCTTGAGCCCCTGCCCTTTCATCTGTCTGTAAAAAGTGCCCTCTCCAGACCATGAATGATGCAGTGTCCCTCTTTCCATGCCATACCTGAAGGCAGCATTCAAGAGAATTACCTTGTCCAAACTCGCCTGAACTTGAATGCAGCATCTTACGTTGAAGGAACTGCACTCTCTGTGTAGAAATCAAGCATCGAAAATAGCTGACCTCCAAGCTCACGACTGCGACGCGTTTTGAGCTTTGAGGTCTGCTATTTTCGATATTTTCACCAAAAGGCCCTTTTAGAAATGTCAGCCCCTGCCTCTCTAACATTCTCTGCACGTCCCTGTGCGACACGAAAGTAAGGGCATTCATGAAATTTGGAGATACGAGGGTTCGTCAGGCTTTCCCTCTCTCTCTCTCTCTATTCTCTCTCGACTCTTTTCAGCCCCGATTTTCTTTTTTTCTTTTTCCTTTCCTTATCTGAGACAGCAACACCGGTCCAGGGTTTCCAGCCTTTAACCCATTTAGGCCTGAACATATTATGACGCAATATTTTATGCTTTAAATATTAAAAAAAATAGCAGATATACAAGCTCACAGCGCGGCACCGAGTGCCGCGCTGCGAGCTTGTAGATCTGCTATTTTTGAAAAAGTCGTGAAAATGTGTGCAAATCTTTGAATATATGTATTTTCAAAGCGAACGTTTGTAACTCAAATTTTGCTTCTGGGTGGTCCCTGGAACTAGATATTTTGAAATGGGGGTCCGTGGCCAAATAAATATCATTTTGGGGGTCCTTCACATGAAAAGGTTTGAGCACCACTGACATAGTAGTCTCTCAAGAACAGACTAACTGAGCTCTAGTTGAAGTGAAAAGGACCTTTTCTTTGACGATGGCTGGCCAGATTGCTGACATAGGAACATAGTTTTTTTTCCAAAAGGCTTAGAAGGATTCAAAAGACACTTATAGAATCGGGTCAAAATTCTAATTTTCACGATTTTTCAAAAATAGCAGATCTACAAGCTCGCAGCGCGGCACTCGGTGCCGCGCTGTGGGCTTGTATATCTGCTATTTTTTTATATTTAAAGCATAAAATATTGCGTCATTTTGTGTTAAGGCCTAAATGGGTTAAAGCGCAGAGCTTTTGTTTTTAGTGTCGGCTGGGCAGGAGGCTCGGGGCCCCACGCGGGTTTAACCCCTTTAGAACGGGTACACATTATTGTGTATCATTATTTTATGCTTTAAAGCTATACTGTGTAAGTTGCTCAACTAGTGGTCAGTAGCGGTAGAGCAAACCGCGGTCGCGTCTGCTTTTTTCGGCCGTTTTTCGCCGCGGACCGGGCCCGCGTCCACCTCGCCTCTCCGAGACACATCCGTAGAGGTCTTCCGTGTCCCTCTACGAGCAGCGGTTGGGGAGCTACATGCTAGACTCCTAGACCAGTGTAAACACTGCAGTGTACTTCCTGAAGGGCTCGGCAGTGTATGATCTGGGCTGTGATTGGCCGGTAGGGAGACACGTGTACAGAATGATGCATATGACGTAATTTTGCCGGGAAAAACAGCCCCGGTCACGGCCACCAGGGCTCAGTAGAACACATATAAAGAAAAGGCTTTGGGAGCTGAAATTAACAGAGTGGGTGTTCTAAAACTTTAGCGATTTAATAATTAGGACAATTTTAAGATGTATTTTATTAAAAAAAGTTACATAGTATAACTTTAACTATTGAAAAATATAGCAGCTGCGAGCTTGTAGATCTGATATTTTAGAAAAATCGTGAAAATTAGAATTTTGACCCGATTCTATAAGTGTCTTTTGAATCCTTCTAAGATTTTTTGAAAAACCAATGTTTCTATGTCAGCAATTTGGCCAGCCATCGTCAAAGAAAAGGTCCTTTTCACTTAACCGGAGCTCAGTTAGTCTGTTCTTGAGAGACTACTATGTCAGTGGTTCTCAAACCTTTTCATGTGAAGGACCCCCAAAATGATGTATTGATGTATTTGGCCACGGACCCTCATCTCAAAATATTTCTTTCCAGGGACCCCCCCCCCAGAAGCAAAATTTGAGTTACAAACGTTCGCTTTGAAAATACATATATTCAAAGAATTGCACACATTTTCACGACTTAAAAAAAAATAGCAGATCTACAAGCACCGAGTGCCGCGCTGCGAGCTTGTATATCTGCTATTTCTTCACTGGTTAAAGCATTCAATAATCCTAGGCCTAAATGGGTTTAATAGGAATACCGAGAACGTTGCTCCTGCACAGAATACAATGACTCTAACATGGAATTACACACAGTGGTCTTCTCAGTCAGAGTATTGATTGTAGATGGACAAGACGCACAAGGACGATCAAGAGAATCCAACAACTCACTACACACACATGCACACATTCACGTCTCACGCACGCACACACACACACACACACACACACTACTAGGGATGGTACGATAAGCGATATTATCGTGATAAAAAAGCTTGTAGATCGGCTATTTTCGGCAAAGAGCTTTGGTGTAGAGGGGGAAAAGAGCAGATTAAGTACAGAGTCAAAGGTCAAGTTTATTAAGTATCGACGGTTCAAGTGGTTAAATATCTGAAAACACAAATTGACATGAATCCAAAATACACTGATGATTGTGCTGTCAAACGATGAAACTATATGGTATCTATGAACAGGTTGTGGGGGGTCCCTGCTTCATCTCCCTCTCAACTAAGGGGTCCTTGGCCTGAAAACGTTGAAGACCCCCGGTCTAGATTGTAGATCGGGTCCAAGTATCGTAACAAAATGACTCACGGCCGTGGCTGAACTGTGAACAATTGAAGAACCATAAAGAAAGAACCCATTTATGTTTTTTTTTCTTTTTTAATAGACGGAACCGCTTAACACTTTATGGAACAATAACGGATCTTCAAATAGCAATGCTATTCAGAGTTTCCAACCAGGCTTCTAGGGAGTGGTGGTAACAGGGACGTGCAGAGAATGTTAGAGAGGCAGGGGCTGACATTTCTAAAAGGGCGTTTTGGTGAAAATATTGAAAATAGAAGACCTCCAAGCTCACAACGCGCGTTGTGAGCTTGGAGGTCGGCTATTTTCAGTACTTGATACCACACAAAACTAAGCATAAAAAAAAGGCAATACTGGAGATGTGGCGTAACGGCATGGATTTCTACACAGAGAGGGTGATTCTTTCAACATAAGATGCTGCATTCAAGTTCAGGAGAGTTTGGACAAGGCAATTCTCTTGAATGCTGCCTTCATGTATGGCATGGAAAGAGGGACATTTGCATTTCTTTCACCATAGTGAAAACTGCATTCACGGTCGGGAGAGGGCACTTTTTACAGACGGATAAAAGGGCAGGGGCTCAAGCCCACATAGACTTTGATGTCTATGTGTGCACGTGCCTGGATGGTAATATAGTTCTATAAAGTACACTACTGTGGGCCCATAAAAACGAGAGCTCTTGAGTGTTGGTTGTGTGAAGACCAGTGTAGTGTTAAATTGCTAGCAGAGAGCAACTTAAAATCCATTCCGCGGACGCCGTTTTTAGTGTTTGGTGTCCAGAGGCTGGTCTCTCTCTGCGAGCTGCCTCCGGCCTTATGCAGCTTAACCACATAAATCACACAATATACTGACTACAACTGCTAAGTGGTTGGGGTGTGTGCGTGTGTGTGTGTGTGCGTGTGTGTGTGTGTGTGTGTGTGTGTGTGTGTGTGTGTGTGTGTGTGTGTGTGTGTGTGTGTGTGTGTGTGTGTGTGTGTGTGTGTGTGTGTGTGTGTGTGTGTGTGTGTGTGTGTGTGTGTGTGTGCGTGCGTGCGTGCGTGCGTGTGAGAAAGTAAATAACGGAACTGAACTACTTAAAGGACAACTTAGTTTTTTTTACAACAGGGTTCATATTTTAGAAAAGATGAGTGTTAAAATGTTTTCATTTACTTCTTTTCCGGCTTACCGTTTCCTTACGGATTCCTTCCGATTCCGCACAGTATTGCACACCAAATCCTATGCGTTTTATTCATGCAGCAAACGAAAAAAAACGCAACTGTCCTGTGTGCAAAGGGCTTAACTGGTATAATTATCCTTCACAATCGATCACGGGGGTTTGTTGTTCTTTGATTCCTCTTTGCACTGTACAGTAAGAATGAGACGAGTGTAATAACCATTTAGCCTGTATTGTTTTATGCGTGGGTTGGACGCGTGCTGTTCTCTCACTTAATCCATGTGTGTATCGTATAGCCTCGTATACAGTAGAGTGTTTCGCCTCTCTCTGATTAACAACGGTTTGCACATTAAGCGAGCTTGTATATCTGCTATTTTTGAAAAATCATGAGTCTTTGAATATATCATTCTTTGAATATATCTATTTAAAAGCAAACTTTTGAAACTCAAGTATTTGCTTCTGGGGGGTCCCTGGAACAACATATTTTGAGATGGGGGTCCGTGGCCAAATACATGTAATTTTGGTGGGTCCTTGACATGAAAACGTTTGAGAACCACTGATTTAGAGGAAGGATCTAGAAGTTGGGTCAAAGATCGGGTCAAAGATATTCGAAGACTTACACCCATTTTCACGATTTTAAAAAAATAGCAGATCTACAAGCTCGTAGATCTGCTATTTTTCAATAGCTAAAGCATTAAATAGTGGTTAAAAACCAATGCGACTCGGGCACGTTCCGGGTCTTTCAGGGTTAAAGCGCGAGGGGAGCAGAATCATTTTCAGGACATAAAGATCCGTAAACTGCCGATGGAGAGCTCTCTTCTTCTTCCCGAAAAAAAGGCAATTTAGCAGGCTTCTAACCCCACGGTAATTTCACCCGTGTTTCTGTTTTAATGGTTTTGTTTGGCACAAAAAGGGATCGGGAGAGAACGGTTTGTGTGGGGGAGTTGATGAATTTAATTTGATAATTCGAACAATGAATCACTATTGTCTCGCTGCCTGAGTGGCGGGCCCCGATGCACAAGAGTGGGAAAAACAGCTGTTTTAACCAATTTAGACCTGGAACATTGTTTTATGCTTTAACTATTAAAAAAATAGCAGATATACAAGCTCACAGCGCGGCACCGAGTGCCACGCTGCAAGCTTGTAGATCTGCTATTTAAAAAAAAAATCATTTGTGCAAGTCTTTGAATATTTTTGACCCGATTCTATAAAATGTCTTCCATATCCTCCTTCTGAATCAGTGGTTCTCGAACTTTTTCATGTCAAGGACCCTCAAAATTACATGTATTTGGCCACGGACCCCCATCTCAAAATATGTTGTTCCAGGGACCCCCCCAGAAGCAGAGATTTGAGTTACAAACGTTTGCTTTGAAAATGATACATTCAAAGACTTGCTGAAAATCTCAACGTTTTTCAAAAATGGCAGATCTACAAGCTCGCAGCGCGGCACTCGGTGCCGCGCTGTGAGCTTGTATATCTGCTATTTTTTCAATAGTTAAAGCATAAACTAATGGTTAAAGTGGTTAAAATCTAGGTGCATTCCCCATCCTAAATGGGTTAAAAGAAATGATCTCGTCTCCGGTCAGCTGGAGAACTCGTATCTCCAGAACTGTTGCCGTTTCAGGATCCTAATTCGGAAAGCATCAAAAGTAGCAGGAGCTTTTTGTGTGATCAAGTAGGTGTTAATTTATGAATAAAAGAAAAGTTAAAATATGGAGATGGAGAGTTTCTGCCGCACAGCGACGATGCGCTTGATGTACAGTGTTTTTATTTGGTTTATTTCTCCTCGATCCACCATCCCTGTTGGCACTAAAACACAATTCACTTCATGTCATAGTCTTAATCTTTTTTCCTCACCCCGTTTCTCTGAGGAGCCAAAGTAATGTTTCAATTTGTGTCGCGTCGTCCTTTTCTTGTGGTGTGTGTGTGTGTGTGTGTGTGTGTGTGTGTGTGTGTGTGTGTGTGTGTGTGTGTGTGTGTGTGTGTGTGCGTGTGTGCGTGCGTGTGTGCGTGTGCAGGGGCGTCACAAGGGGGGAAAGTGAGACTGAGTTAATAGGGCCCAAGGTGGAGGGGCCTTAATTTCGTTTATACTTTAGCTATTGAAAAATAGCAGATCTACAAGCTCACTGTGAGCTTGTATATCTGCTATTTTCCAATAGTTAAAGCACAAAATAATGCAGTGAATCCTTGTACCCAGGGCCCATAATTTGGTGTGTGTGTGTGTGTGTGTGTGTGTGTGTGTGTGTGTGTGTGTGTGTGTGTGTGTGTGTGTGTGTGTGTGTGTGTGTGTGTGTGTGTGTGTGTGTGTGTGTGTGTGTGTGTGTGTGTGTGTGTGTGTGTGTGTGTGTGTGTGTGTACGTACGTACGCGTGTGTGAGAACACATCTCTGAGGTGGGCTGGAATCTCTTTGAGTGGAATGTGTCCTAAACGCAGATATGCAGGGTTCTGTCTGTTTGCTACCAACTGCTGGATATACGTAATGTTACTGTTTAGTTTTCTTTTTTAATATTTTTTATGCACATTTTAGACAGGAGAAAACACATACCTCTGGCCCTCTACAATGTCACTGCTCAAATATTATTGAAGAATCCCCCACCCCCCAAAGAGTGAGAGTGTGTGTGCGTGTGTGCGTGTGTGCGTTCATGCGTGCGTGCGTGCGTGCGTGCGTGCGTCTATTTAATTGACCTTCCTCTCTTCTCCATTCCCAAAACTCTGAAGTCATTTTTGGGTCCAGTGTCTCCTAAGTGCAGTGTGACTGCGTGTGTGTGCGTGTGCACTTAGCATGTTTGGCAGTGAGAACTTCTCTCTGGAGATGGACGGATGGGGGAGAGGGAGAGGGAGAGAGAGATGGTTGGAGGGAGGAAGATAGAGGGTGGAGAGGGAGAGGGGTTGTGAGGGAGAGATGGAGTGGAGTAAGGGGTGAGGGAGTGGGGATGTTTATATGATCATAATTTGTACATCTATACTATAATTTTGCGAATGTCTGAGTGAGTGAGTGAGTGAGTGAGTGAGTGAGTGAGTGTCTGTCTGTCTGTCTGTCTGTCTGTCTGTCTGTCTGTCTGAAACAGCGTTTCTCCTCAGTGGCTGGAGCAATTGAACTGAAATCGCATCACAATTAGCATATGAACACACCTAACATAACTGTGAAGCCCGTTTGTCACTTTCACAAATCGTATGCTGTATATTAGCATTTTTATGGTGTATCTACTATCTATTCTGCATCTAGCTTGAGGCTAATCAATTCTGCATCTAGCATGAGGCAACATGTTTAACCAGCTCTGTGTGTGTGTGTGCAGGCGGGTGGGCGGGCGGGGGGGGGGTGTGGGGGGAGGGGGGTGGAACACAGTATCTCTGTAGCCATTAAACGAAACGGGTATTTCTTACATTGATGCGCCTACATATTATCATGCAAACACCAGTTAAAGTTACTTTCCATCCCTCATATACTGTGTGCACAGTGCACATCCCATAACCCACACACTGCACATCATTTCGGAGCTCATATCTTTGAACGGGTAAGGGCTAGTCTACCAAAAGGATAAAAGCTTTAGATCTTATTTCCCCTGTGGTCCTTTACACAATATATGTCCATATATGGGCATTCATTCCCAGATATGGTCTTAACTCTTTTACTGCCACATAATTGAACAAAAAGCTCAATCCACTGCCAGCTAAATTGAGAATTGTCGCTCATCTTTGAAGGCCTACTGGAGAAATTTGGTTTTGACTATAAAGACAACAATTATATGGCAACGAAGAATAGAATGTCTACTTTGCAACAGAAAAAGATTTCGAGTTTTTATCTTGTTCTGTTCATTAGCTAGAAGCTGCAGAATGTGGCCTAAAAACAGCTCTTTGAGAACATAAAGCTGAGAAAAATGCATTTTTGTGAAGAATACATTTTCAGGCAGAAATCTCTCTTTAGCCTTTTATTGTTGGCTTCAGTAACATCACACCTATGATCAGTGGTTGTTTACAAACAAATTCAAAAAAATAAAAACAAGAAAAAGTGTCTTTTTACACACTTTTAGTGTGTAAGAGAAGTAAGAGCAGTAGTAAGAGCAGTGCAGAACATTGACACAGTGACATGAGCTTCAGCCTGAATCCTGCTTCAGCTTTCAGGGTTCTCTTTATCTCACTGTGACACTACTGTGACACTACATGTCTACAGTACAGAGTGTATATGTGTGTGTGCGTGCGTGCGTGCGTGCGTGTGTGTCATTCAGCCTGCACAGGGCCTGGGGCTCCATTCTGTTTCACTCCAGCCAGGCTCCTCCGGAAGGGCTCCACCGGGTCTGCTGAACTCGTACACGAGCCCATGGTCGATCTGTAAATTATACAAATACATAATTACTATAAAATACATGAAAAATAGTACACCTTCAAGCTCACAACGCGTCACAGCAGAATGCGTGGAGGTTGGGGGCCTACTATTTTCATCAAAAGGCCGTTTTAGAAATGTCAACCCCTGCCTCTCTAACATTCTATGCACTTCCTGCTTACCACACAAATATATATATATATATATATATATATATATATATATATATATATAGTAATTATGTAAAAACAGCATTCATGGTCTGGAGAGGGCACTTTTTACAGATGGATAAAAGGGCAGGGGCTCAAGCCCCCTTTGATGTCTATGTGAGCATGTGCATGGTGCTAAGTCTGATTTACAGAAAAAAGTTTGTTTTTCCACGATGTGGAAATGAAGAAGTAGGCTCATCATCATCGTCGACTCATCATCTAAAATCATAGCCAGGAAAATATCAAATAGTTTATATCTAAACAAATCAATTTACAATTTTGACATTTAGCAAATGACTTACAATAAGTTCATATATAACATAAAATGCAGTTATAGTAAATAGTTACCATGCATTTACTGTCACAGTGAAATTCCCTTTATACCCTGTATACCTATATAAAATGTCACAATGCAACATAGCTCTGTTTACACAAAGCTGTACTCCCTCCAACTGTATATATGTTCCCCATTTTCAACAGTTTTTATTTGTAACACTTGCTTTGGCAATGTAAACGTATGTTTTCTCATGCCAATAAAGCTCCTTTGAATTGAACTGAAAAGCTACATCATCAGCTACTGATGATGATGATGATGATGATGATGATGACGATAAAAAGAAACCTCTCCCTCTCTCTCACACACACAGGCATCGTACGCACGCACACACAAACTAAGCCAATAAATCCTAAATTCCCATCCCAACTAGACCAGGTCAACCTGGTTGTGCCAGACCCCCTGTCTGTCATCATCATTTATGACATCATGCCTTTTGTAGGCATGTCATCATCATGTCATCATCATATATACCCTTTATATAGAAAACCCGGACAGACCGACATTTGCTTATGTAGGCCTACCCATTTCATGGGTCTGGCAATAATCCTAGTAGGCTGTGCAGTGTGTACACTACACGCGGTACGTGCACGCGCGTGATAGGAACTCCACGTGTGTCCTGAGTAGCGACAAAAACAAACCAAGCACGTGGATCCTAACTGCTTGGATCAAGTTACTGATCCGGTCCGGATACGGAAACATTTCTTGCATGTATGTGTACGTGTAAATAGCCGGATGCAGTAGGCGGGCTCTAGACCGGATCCCAATGTCGGAGTGGCAACACGTCGCAATGGAAAACCGTTACCCTATCTCACTGATCACTGACCATCCCCCCATCCCAGGCTTCCAGTTCCACACGGATGCTCTGTTATCACACAGTATACAACTATATACAGTATACAACTATACAATACATACATGCACTGGATTGGAAGTCTTACTTTGGACAGTAGAATCGTGGCCTCTGTTCTCCGAGGGGTCTCTACGCGGAAGCCATTCTTCATTGGCCAAATCGCCCAGTTCGTCTGTCTCTTCGCGGCGGTGGCGGCGGTACATGGGTCTCTGCTGCTGCGGCGATGTGAGCCCCCGGGCGGGGGGATCCATCCTACACGGGGGTCGAGCTCCGTCGGGATCGGTTTCCACAATATCACGAGGCTCTTGATCCACTTCTGGACCCCGGTTCTTCGCGACTGGCACCATCTTCAATCTTTTTATCTTCAATACCAACGGCTACAGTGATCTTTTTCTCTTCTTCATCATCATGATCATCATCACGACCACCACCACCATTCGTGGGCGCTGCCTGGTCCTGAGTCACCAACGCGGGTAGGTTTGTAATCCTAATTCTAACAAAGTTTGTTTCTATCCGTGGATCTGCTCTGCTGCTGGCTGCTGCTCCGGCCAGGGGGGGAGGGTCGCACTTCGGCGGAATGATACCAGCAAGTTGAGGCTGAGTTGGCCTAATACATCTCAATATTCTAGTACTGCTAAATACTACTACCTACTACAATTACTATACTACTAATACTATAAAACAACTGATTTCCGACAAAATGATCGCTTTTACCAACGTTTCTCTCTCTCTTTCTCTACTAACAGCCCGATGCATAAAACAATATAGTCCCTCAACTAAGGCTGCTAGCAGCTAGCAGTGGCGTCAGTTCAGAACAAGCTAAGGTATGGCAACATGACTGGTGTCTGGTGAAGACACCAGTCATGTTGCCATACCTTAGCAACAGGCACGATGAAAAGTACATTTTTATTATTTCCCCCTGTCAAGGTACGGCAGCTGCATACCCCTGCCATACCCAATTGACGCCCTGGCAGCTAGGCAGGCGCAGAGTCGCTCTGGGCAGGCGGAGCCAGGACAGTCTGTTTACTTTTTTTTTTTATGAACGGTTTCCGGCTGTCCTCAAAACGACCGACGACCAATTATGCATTCAAAAGTTGCGCAAGGACGTCTTTTATCATAATCCATAAAAAACATCAAACGAACGAACGGCCGTATTGGCCCTACTCGACCTCAAGAATTGGGGCGAACAGGAACGTTCAAAGCAGTATAAGAGTTAATATTAATGACAGGGATCATCATATGGGCATAAAGGGGACAAGGACAGAATTAATTTGCAAGTGTGGTTGCCGTGGAGCAAGTCACACTTGAGCGTGACATGAGGCGTGACTGACTTTGGTCCGGTTTTGCAAAAGACACTTTCTATTTATTAGGCACGATCGTGATCGCGAAATTGCATGTTTGACCTCCATACCAACCCCATCTTTCAAACATGGCAGCCATGTTTGTTTACATTTGAAGAAAACATAATGGCTGCTATCTCATGAATGCCGGGACGGATTTCCAAGCGGATTTCTTTGTTTGAAAGCTGTGAACGGCGTGCACACACGTGGTGCATGATCTATGCATGGGCGTGCATGATCCGTGCACTGTGAATTACATGGAAGTCTATGGAGACTTGTGGCATCCAGGGACTTGGGCAGCCATTTTTAAAATGCAGCGAATGAGTTAATAGGTGTAAACGTTGTCCGAATCGATGTCTGGGAAAATTCAGCCCCATCTCCTAGAACTCTCTCTGCTTCGTGTCTTGACCAGGCTTTCCTCTTCGCAGGTGAGTAAGCCTAGCTACGTGAGGCTACCGTGGTGGATGCCAGGTTACTCCTTCAATGGTGACGAGGGAATGGGGGTGAGGGAGGGGTGAGGGAATGTGGGGGGGGGGGGGGGGGAGTGACAGGAAGGAGCATGTCCCACATCGAGGGTGACACAGTGCCCTGGATTTTACAGAAATCCAAGAGCGGTGCCCTTCCAGTGGAGAAACTCGCTCTAATTAGCCCACCTGTGTGTGCGTGTTTTGCATACACGTATAAGCACTTAAAACGGGTCACGAGCACTCCGAGCCTCAGAAACGACATGACCCGGTTCATTTTCACGCTGTTAAAATCCTCCGTGTTGAGACAAATGTAACCAAATTGGTTACATGTTGTGCATGCTCTCAGAGTGAGTGAGTGGGTAAATGAAACACTGAGGATTTCAAGGCGTACAGTCGGGGCCACACACACACACACACACACACACACACACACACACACACACACACACACCCACCCACCCACACACACACACACACACACACACACACACACACACACACACACACACACACACACACACACACACACACACACACACACACACACACACACAGTACGGACAATAGAATAATGAAATAAAGCACTCTGCTGTAATAACTAGTAAGACGCCTCAGGGCGACATGCGACCTCGCGCCATGCGAGGTCGCACCAATTCTTGGCCATCTGGCCAGTGATGTATATCGGACCACTTACCCATATATGGAGACCCCTGGTACCCATATATGGAGATCCATGTACTGTATATGGTACATCCCTTTTATGCCCATACATGGAGATCACTGTCTGAACCAGCCACACAGATATGGCATTCCCATATGAAGTTAGATATGGGCTTAATATTGATGACATCAGGGATCTCCATACTATGGGCATAAAAGGGATTCTGTTAGATCCCTATCTGAACCAGCCACACAGATATGGGCCATGTCTTGGCCATCTGGCCAGTGATGTATATCGATGACATCAGGGATCTTCATATATGGGCATAAAATGGATTCTGGGGAATACCCAGATGGGAGCATTTGCCAATTGTGGGAGTCAAAACAGTCTGGCCACACGAGACTACTGAGTAGCAGCGCCCACCCAGAACCCATCCCTAGGCGCGACCTGCGCTGTGCGTCGCCTAAACGAAAGTGCTCCATTTTGTCGGAAGTGCTGCGTTTTTTTGGGAAGTTACGTCACACGGTGCAGGTCTGTTTACATCCCCCAGCGAAACAAACCCAACTAGATTGTAGCTCTTTGCTCGTAAAGGTCGCATGAGTATAGTTGTGTGTGTCTGCGTGTGTGTGTGTGTGTGTGTGTGTGTGTGTGTGTGTGTGTGTGTGTGTGTGTGTGTGTGTGTGTGTGTGTGTGTGTGTGTGTGTGTGTGTGTGTGTGTGTGTGTGTGTGTGTGTGTGTGTGTGTGTGTGTGTGTGTGTGTGTGCAGACTGCGCACTTAAGCCCCTTTTCCACTGACTTGGCCCAACACCACACCAGTCCACACCGCCCACTTGTGCCAGGTCTTCCACTACAAGGACCTGGGTAGAGTGGTGTGAAAGCGGTACCAAACGAGGTACTAAAAAGTATCCAATCTAGAGTACAGTAGGTCTGAGCTAGGCCAAACAGGGCCAAACACTTCATAATGACTGATCACTCACTGATAGGGGTGTAACGATATAGTAACTGAATCAAAAATGATCTACTATATCGTTTGCAAAAGCGAAATATCGTACCGTTTTGGCTTTGTATTGTATCGTTTTAAAATGCGGTAATCGGTATCGAATCGTTTGCAATGCAAATAATTGATCGTATGGAAACTAAGTATTTGTGTCTTGTATTTGGCAATTTTAAGAGGGAAAATGAAAAAGAGGGGTCATTACCTTTCCAATCCATATAGCTACTCTTGGTCTATCGATAAATGTGTGTAATCTCTGGGTTCATGTCAAGGTGGGTTTGTCCATATGTGTTGAAATATAATGTCCATGTACACCTGGATAGACAACCATCATCGGTACTAACAGTACCAGGCTTGTCTCTCTCTCTCTCTCTCTCTCTCTCTCTCTCTCTCTCTCTCTCTCTCTCTCCCCCCCCACCCCCCCCCCCCCCCCCACAATGCAGAGCCTGTCCGTCCCAACACCAACCCAGAGAATGAAGTGCTCCCATCCCCAGACATGTCTTTTTGATATTACCCCCCCCCCCTCCCCCCTCCCCACAGTATGAAGCAGCAGCAATTTGTCCTCCACACTTTGACGGAGGTGATATTGAGTTGGGGAGGAGGAGGAGCTGTGGAGGGAGAGAGGGACGGGAGGGTGGAGAGAGAGACGTGTGTGTGTGTGTGTGTGTGTGTGTGTGTGTGTGTGTGTGTGTGTGTGTGTGTGTGTGTGTGTGTGTGTGTGTGTGTGTGTGTGTGTGTGTGTGTGTGTGTGTGTGTGTGTGTGTGTGTGTGTACAGTAAAGCTGGCAATGGCTACCTACCGTCCGGTGAAAAGCCCTGGCACGGGTGGAGTCGCCGATTCATCATCATCGCGCATCCACGTGCACACTATAGTGATCCCATAACATTGAAACCAACGGTCTTTCTCATCTTTATCGTCCAAAAAACACTTTAGATGCATAAAGGGATCCATCTTCCAGCACTGTTTACATTTGGACCAGAACGACTTCCGGGTGAATCTCCGTCAAGTAGGAATTCGTTTAGTTGGCTCGATCTACTTCCGGCCTTTAAAATAAGAGACTGGCCGCGGACGGAGCAGGCGGCCGGCACGCTGGACAATTAACCCTTTCATGTCTGAGGCGCTAAATGAGTTAAGTAGCCTGGTAATAAGCGGGATACCGCGTCGGTGGCATATCAACCTGTTCTGGGTCCTATCACTCCATAATCACCGCTGAGCGAGATGTTATCCCTTACAAATTATTATAGTGGAGTAAAAATAACAATATTTGGATCCGCAGAAGTACAGTACCCACGTAGATGTACTTGGTTACTTTACACCACGGGTGTGCACGTGCGTGCGTGCACGTGCGTGCGTGCAAGAGCGAGAAAGAGAGAGCGACGCCAGGAACAAAATGTCATAAATCACACATGCTCCATGCTGGTCCATGGAGAGCGCAGAGCATCACGGAGAGAAGAGAAGAGGAGCAGATAAAACACTCCATGTTATCTGGACGGCAGACACACAAACACCTCGCCACGGGTGACGGATTAGCATTCCGTCGATGTCGGCCCAAAACCTTGTAATGTGCAAAAAACGTTCGTTTTGTATCTATCATTGTAAAAATGATTTAAACGAGTGAAAACGGCCAATCTACAAGCACGCGGTGCGAGGCGTTGTGTCCTGGGGGCAGGTCTTCAATTGACGAAAAGAAAGTGCATATCGTCGGTGTGGGGTGGAAACCCTGTATGTCCAAAACCGTTAGTTTTGTATTTATCATATTTTAAAAATGAGTTAAACTAGTGAAAACAGCCGATCTACAAGCACACAACGCCTCGCACCGCGAGGCGTTGTGTGCTTGTAAATCTGCTGTTTTCACTACTTTTGTGCGACAGCCTTGTATGATGAAGCAGGGCTTTGCTTTGCGAAAAGACATACAAATTAGAAACTTGGAGATACAAGGTTTCTGCCCGACAGCGACGATATACAAGGTTTCTGCTGGACAATGATGATTCCTCTCCTCTCCTCTCCTCTCCTCTCCTCTCCTGTAGTACACATTGCAGGAATGTTCCGCGGGGCTCACAGAGACCCTATGTAACCCCCTAAAAAGGAGACGGAAAAACACTTCATACAAAGGAATAAATCAACCTTGAAGCCTTAGTCCCCCCTTCTCTCTTCTCTAGCTAGAGTCTGATAGCTGTGTAAATAAATAGCACGCACGCACGCACGCACGCACGCACACACACACACACACACACACACACACACACATACATACAAGTATGTGAGTGTGTGATATCATCATAACACTTTTGTCATTGGTAACAATCACATCCACCGATTCTTTCTGGTGTGTGTGTGTGTGTGTGTGTGTGTGTGTGTGTGTGTGTGTGTGTGTGTGTGTGTGTGTGTGTGTGTGTGTGTGTGTGTGTGTGTGTGTGTGTGTGTGTGTGTGTGTGTGTGTGTGTGTGTGTGTGTGTGTGTGTGTGTATTCATGGCTTCAAACACTGCAGCTGCTCAGGTTTCAGTTTCAATACGGATGTTTCAATACAGCTGTTTTATCACAGATGTTTCAAACCAAGATTTTCAATACAGATCTGTCAATGTTTCAATACCAATGTTTTATAGGGAGCTGACCTCTACATCTGATTCCCAGATGATGCTCTGTTAGGGCAACCACACTAATAGAATTCCCTTTTATGCCCATCAACATTAAGCCCATCTGGGAATGTTCATACAATAGAATCCCTTTTATGACATCAATATTAAGCCCATACCTGGGAATGCCCATATATGGATATATTGTGTCGGTTTAACCAGTGTGGTTAAACTGTCAGACTTGCAAATGAATTACAGTATGTCCTTGTCTCTTTTATGCCCAAATATGGAGATCCCTGTCCTCTACATCTGATTCCCAGATGATGCCCTGTTAGGTCAACAACACTGCGCGACCTCAGCCTTTAGGGCGAGGTCACTTTTCACCTTTAGGCATCTTAATAATAATACTCAGTGTTGTTCTCTTCCCAGGTGTCGTCCATGGACTTCATGGCCATGAAGCGCTCTCAGCTCTATGGAATGAACAACCCTTACTCCTCCCCCCAGCAGGCCGGGGGCGGGCCTTACCCGCCCAGCCAACCTTACGGCTCCCCCGGCCCACACCGCTACCCAATGGCCATGCAGGGGAGGAGCCAAGCGGCCATGGGAGGCATGCAGTATCCTCAACAACAGGTTTGTGAGCGCGCCACAAAATGACCACGTGAAATAGTCCTTATTGCGACCATAGGTCGCAATTAACTATGAAAACCGTCACATCTCGTCAGTAACACCTGTCAGAGGCCAGAAAACGCCTCAATCTGTAGTTGACCTATCACATCACATTATTGTGACATCACATTACGTCCTTGTCCCTTGTATGCCCATATATGGAGATCCCTGTTGTCATCAATATTAACACATCTGGTGCCAACTCCGAGTTTCCCGAATTTTATTTTTGGACCTCTAGAAATGTATTAGGCATGATCGCGATCGCGAAATTGCATGTTTAACCCCCATACCAACCCATTCTTTCAAACATGGCAGCCATGTTTGTTTACATCTGAAGAAAACATAATGGCTGCTAAATCATGAATGCCTGAACAGATTTCCAAGCAGAGTTTTTTGTTTGAAAGCTGTGAACAGTTTGCACACATGTGGTGCATCATCTAGGCATGGGCGTGCACGATCCGTGCACTATAAATAACATGGAGACCATGGCATCGCGGACCATTGAAGAGAAAACATTATTGCAACATAAGTGTTAAGCCCATAGCTTGGAATGCCCATATATGGACATATTGTGTGCGTCTCATGTGGTCTATAACTTAACACTTATGTTGCAATGATTTTTTCTCTTCAATGTCTCGCGTTGCCATGGTTACCATAGACTTCCATGTAATTGTGCAAGTGTGTAAAAAGTGCACGCCCATGCCTAGATGATGCACCACGTGTGTAGATGCTGTTCACAGCTTTCAAACAAAAAAATCCGCTTGGAAATCCGTTCAGGCATTCATGATTTATCAGCCATTATGTTTTCTTCAGATTTAAACAAACATGGCTGCCATGTTTGAAAGAATGGGTTGGTATGGGGGTTAAACATGCAATTTCGCGATCGCGATCATGCCTAATACATTTCTGGAGGTCCAAAAAAAAAAATTTGAAAAAAAAAAAATTTGAAAAAAAAAAAAAAAAAAATTTTTTTCAAAAACGGCCCAAACTCGGGAAACTCGGGGTTGGCACAGCACTAGTACCAATACAAACTCGGGAAACTCGGGGTTGGCACCATATGTGTTAAGACATCTATGAAGTGAGAGTTAGCAATCCAAACTATGTTATGGTAAGTGTGTGTAGTCCCAAGTACAGGTGTGTGTGTGTGTGTGTGTGTGTGTGTGTGTGTGTGTGTGTGTGTGTGTGTGTGTGTGTGTGTGTGTGTGAGTGTGAGTAGTGTGAGTGTGAGTGTGAGTGTGTGTGTGTGTGTGTGTGTTTCTGTGTTTGCATCTGTGTGTCTTCGCGTCTGTGCGTGCGTCCATCTACACCTATGTGCATGTGTGCATCTACGCACGCGTGTGTGCGTGCGTGCTTCTCAGTCTGATTGAGTCCCGGTCCTCTGCGGTGCCGTTCCTCATATTGTGCTTGATATGATAAGCCATATTGCGGTGGGACGGTTGCTTCTGGTTGTCAGCGCTGTGCTGTGCACTGATTCTCCCTGAAGGCCTGTGGCATGTTCAATCTACACCTTCACTGTCTGTTCCCTCCATCATGTTCAATCTACACCTTCACTGTCTGTTCCCTCCATCATGTTCAATCTGCACCTTCACTGTCTGTTCCCTTCATCATGTTCAATCTACACCTTCACTGTCTGTTCCCTCCATCATGTTCAATCTGCACCTTCACTGTCTGTTCCCTCCATCATGTTCAATCTACACCTTCACTGTGTGCTCCCTCCATCATGTTCAATCTGCACCTTCACTGTCTGTTCCCTCCATCATGTTCAATCTGCACCTTCACTGTCTGTTCCCTCCATCATGTTCAATCTACACCTTCACTGTCCGCTCCCTCCATCATGTTCAATCTACACCTTCACTGTCTGTTCCCTCCATCATGTTCAATCTACACCTTCACTGTCCGCTCCCTCCATCATGTTCAATCTACACCTTCACTGTCTGTTCCCTCCAGGGACGGCTTAATTGAAATATAGGCCCTGTGCAGCCACGTCGCAGAGGCCCCCGCCCGCACGCGTCCCGCACCGCGCCACTCGCGTACCGTACCGGCCCGCGACCACCACACCCGCACCGGCGTGGTCGCCGGCCGGACGCCTCGGTGCGGTGGTCGCGGGCCGGTACGGGACGCGAGCGGCGCTCGGCAGCGGCTTGCGGAGTCCCGTGCGCGCAACAGAACCACACTGATCACATAGCTAGAACATCAGTTATAATATAAATAACTCTGACCAGACATAAATGAAATCAATATCAGTTCTGCTTTATTCTCAACGTTCACGCTCAGGCTGCTGCCTATTCTAATGGAGCAGAGGCAGGCATTATACAATACGCCTGGTGCGTTCATATGGCTATTAATTTCAATAATAGCAAAACATACAAACAAAATAAAATAGCATAAAACAGTACAGTATTTTAACTTAAATATCACACACCTAAGGTCACACACCTCAGTCACTTCAACAATCAGTGGTGGAAAGCAAGCACATTTATTTAAGTATAGGATACAATTATGATGCATTTGTAGCCTACTTTACTCGAGTATTTTCTAGTATTTCCAAAACTTTTACTTTACTTAATTTAAAACGCTAGTTAGTTTGTAGATTTTTGATTATTAATTAAGCCCTATATTTATTTATTTATATGTATTTTACCAAATTAGTCTATTTTTACACAAGTACATTTTTAATTATGGACTTTCCGGACAGAGTATTCCCATAATGCAGTAATGATACTTTTACTTAAGTAAAGAAACAAATGTGGGTACTTTATCCACCACTGCCAACAATAAACAATAACAAATAAATAAAAGAAATGCGGAGGCCGAGTGAGGCCTATAAAGTAAGGTGCGTGTATTGTGCAATCAGTGCACTAGCCTACTATTGCTTTCAAGAACAAACAAACCACAAAAATAAAAATAATAAAATACACATTATTTTAACAATGCGGAGGCCATGCTCAATCACAAATAAAACATTACACAGTATTTAACTTAAAATAATAAAGACATTGACATAGTGCATAGGCCTAATTGCTTGGGGTGTCGTTCAGAAGTTTAGCCTAAATCTAAATGTGCCTACACACCAATTTCCTTTCTCCTGGCTTTCTTTGTGGCGAAATCATGGATGAGAGCATCGAAATTTAACCCTCGGACAAGTTCTGACTCAATTGCCATGACTGACAGGCTGTTTAAGCGCCTCTGGGTCAGTCTGGTTCTTAATTCATTTTTAATCCTTGCCATTTGGGAAAAGGACCGTTCTCCCTCACAATTGCTGACAGGCAGCGTGAGATAGAGTCGCAGTGCAATGAATACATTCGGAAATGTTGACTGCGATGAAGAACCAATTATTGTTTTCAGGAGTTTGGGCGGAGGCAAGACAAGACCTTGAGTTGTTGGTCGAATGAAAGATCTGAATTGAATCATTTCATCAGCGAAATCTGATGCATTTAAATCTGATGGATAAGCAGAAGCAAGCGTGTTTGCTTTATCAATTACTTCAGTGTCACCAGCGAGCTCAGGAATGAACAGAACAGCAAACAGATCACAGACGTGCTTATACGCCTCAAGTCTGTGGTCAAGACAGCTAACCAACTTATCAATAACCACATTAAATGTTTCTATTTTTAATTTGCTTTTCCCATCCAACACAACATCATCTTCTCCACTGTCATCAAAATGTTTTTTTCGTTTTCTGATCCGCTGGGTATCGTGAACGTACACCTGGCTAACACCTGGCACAGCTTTAGCAATAGTTTCATACTCTGCAAAGCGAACTCTTTGTTTTGTGACAAAATCACGGAGAGACCTGAGCAGTTCCACTGCTGTCATGAGATCTATGTCTGATTTTTGAAGGCTCAAACTTGTCTTGTGGAATCGAGAGAGAATGGAATCCCAGAAATTAGCCATAAATGCAGTTTCTAATTTGTCCAATTTTTCACAGAGCGCGCTGGCTTCATCACGGCTGTCTGTCGTTTCATCTTCATTTTCAGCTATGCTCTGTAAAGCTGCCCTTATTTTGGGGTAATTCTTCCATAGAGCTTTTGTAGAATCAGCTCGGCTGCTCCACCGAGTGTTTGAGAGAGCCTTTAATGTTAAATCTATATGTATATTTTCATTCCGAAAAACTAGATCCCACCTATGTGTTGATGCAGAGCAGAAGGCATAGAGTGTTTTCAATAAATCAAAATAATCTCTCACCTCTGTACTGCTTCCATCTATGCTATTAACACCTACTAAGTTAAGCGAATGGGCTGCACAAGGCACATAATGCATTAACGTTTTTTTTTTTTTCAAGTGCGCCTGTAGGCCATTGTACCGCCCAGACATATTGCTGGCATTATCAAAAGATTGTCCTCTGCAATTCGATAAATCCAAACCAAGCCTGTGCACCATGGTACAAACAACATCAGCTAAACTTTTTCCTGTGTGACTGTGAATTGGCTCAAATGCCAGAAATCGCTCAACTGGCTTGCCTGCCTTGCTAACGAATCTAAAGATAAATGTTAACTGGTCTACATGAGAAAGATCTGGAGTTGAATCTACTATAATGGAAAAATATTTCGCTTCAAGGAGCTCCTCTGCTATTTTTTGCCTTGTTTTTTCTCCCATTAATTCAATGAACTCCTCACATATTGTGGATGATAAATAGGACACACTACCTTTGCCCTTCTGGCCGTGTCTCTCTATGTGTTGAGCCAGAAACGGGTCAAATTGTGCAATCAACTCCAAAATTCCCAAATAATTCCCGTTGTGCGGCGAGCCTAAGAGCTCGTCGTCACCCCTGAAAGCCAGCCCCCTCTCTCCTAAAAATTTAATCACTGCCACAAGCCTTTTCAAAACTTCCCTCCAGTAATTCTTGACATCCAAAGCCTGTTTTATTATTGCAGAATCAATTGTCCCAGTGTCCCGTGCCCTCATTATCAATGCCAACATGCTGGCCCTGTGCTCTGGGCTTGTTTCATGGGAACCCAAACGGACTGTTGCGTGGGCCCAGTCAGAGTAACCCTCTGTAAATGCATTCTTAGTTTTCCCAAGTAGTTTACAGGCAAAGCAGCACACATCACCTGTCGATGGTGAATACAACATCCATTCCCGCTGTACTACTTGTCCATTTGGCAATTTAGTGTTCAACATGTCGTTTGTGAAATGACGGGATCGACCACCAAGTCCACAGTCTCTAGCCGAAGCAGGATATTTGGCTTTTTGGTTATGAAATGCGGAGGCCCCTCTTCCAATGAGAATCTGTTTGACCTAAGATAAGAAATGAGATGAAATAAGAACTTAACCTAGTTTATTCTGCGAAAATACTAGGATACAGTAAGGACACCAGCTTAATAAAATACAAATTATATAGCCTACCCTTTCACTCGCGGTTGCATCTCCCCACAGAGCAGGATCCTTAACATTTTCCCACCAGGACACACCATCTTCACCGAAGGGGCGAGGGGGGGCGAGGGTTTCGCTTAATCCAGACAGACTCTTATTTTCGGCTTGCATTCCAGTCGCGCTGTCGTCTCCCAGTGTCACTGGGTTTGAGGGGAAACACATTTCTTTTGTTTAGAAGAATATTTTGGGGCACACTTTCAATTTGGTTAAAATGATCTAAATAAAACTAAAAGCGTAGCTACCACATCATCACTCACTGACTGACCTGGTTGTGGTTGTTGTTGTGATCGTGAAGAAATGGGGTCTGCGGCGTCCGCCGATGATGCATCCAGCTCAATTAGATCCATGATAACACTACTACCGTCTCCCCGCTCCATGGCCTCGACCTCGGCCAGCTGCGGGCGCGGGGCCAACAACAACGCCGACCCGGCCGAGGGGCCGGGGCCGTCGGCGGCGCCGGGCTCAGCAGCAGCAGCACTGTTGCTAATGTTGCTGCTAACAACAATATCACCGCCGTCGCCTGAAGAAACAGATGCGCCCCCATCTCCTCCTTCCTCAGGGTCATCATGCTCAGTCTTTATGAAGAAAGATGAAATGGATGGTGTTTGTTGCACCGTAGCAGCATGCTTAGCTTCCTTTTGTGATTTCTTTATACGTTTTTGGTGTCCACTCAAGTGCTTCTTCGGTTTGCCCGGCATCTTGTCAAGTCAACAGTCGGCATATTTGAAATGAAATCTCCCATCAGTCACCTGTTTCTCGCTCGACTCATCAAGTATGAACCATACTACCTGTGTAAGCTACCAACGTGAGACGTGACAACGTCACACTCATTCATTGGCAGAATGTTATGTGACACACTGACACTGCTTGATTTTAATCGGTTAAAAACATATTAAAACGTATAATTATAATTACAAAAATTAAATTAAAAAAAAAAAAAAAAAAAAATCTTTTAAAAAAAAATCTTAATTTTTTTTTTTTTTTTTTTTTAAATTGGTGGGCCCCTATTGGCTGTGGGCCCTGTGCAGATGAACAGTTTACACAAGCGTTAATCCGTCCATGGTTCCCTCCATCATGTTCAATCTACACCTTCACTGTCTGTTCCCTTCATCATGTTCAATCTGCACCTTCACTGTCTGTTCCCTCCATCATGTTCAATCTACACCTTCACTGTCTGTTCCCTCCATCATGTTCAATCTACACCTTCACTGTCCGCTCCCTCCATCATGTTCAATCTGCACCTTCACTGTCTGTTCCCTCCATCATGTTCAATCTACACCTTCACTGTCTGTTCTCTCCATCATGTTCAATCTGCACCTTCACTGTCTGCTCCCTTCATCATGTTCAATCTACACCTTCACTGTGTGCTCCCTTCATCATGTTCAATCTGCACCTTCACTGTCTGTTCCCTCCATCATGTTCAATCTACACCTTCACTGTCTGTTCCCTCCATCATGTTCAATCTACACCTTCACTGTCTGTTCCCTCCATCATGTTCAATCTACACCTTCACTGTCTGTTCCCTCCATCATGTTCAATCTACACCTTCACTGTCTGTTCCCTCCATCATGTTCAATCTGCACCTTCACTGTCTGTTCCCTCCATCATGTTCAATCTACACCTTCACTGTCTGTTCCCTCCATCATGTTCAATCTACACCTTCACTGTCTGTTCCCTCCATCATGTTCAATCTGCACCTTCACTGTCTGTTCCCTTCATCATGTTCAATCTGCACCTTCACTGTCTGTTCCCTCCATCATGTTCAATCTACACCTTCACTGTCTGTTCCCTCCATCATGTTCAATCTACACCTTCACTGTCTGTTCCCTCCATCATGTTCAATCTGCTTCACTGTCTGTTCCCTCCATCATGTTCAATCTACACCTTCACTGTCTGCTCCCTCCATCATGTTCAATCTTCACCTTCACTGTCTGTTCCCTTCATCATGTTCAATCTGCACCTTCACTGTCTGTTCCCTTCATCATTTTCAATCTGCACCTTCACTGTCTGTTCCCTTCATCATGTTCAATCTGCACCTTCACTGTCTGTTCCCTCCATCATGTTCAATCTACACCTTCACTGTCTGCTCCCTCCATCATGTTCAATCTACACCTTCACTGTCTGTTCCCTTCATCATGTTCAATCTGCACCTTCACTGTCCGCTCCCTCCATCATGTTCAATCTGCACCTTCACTGTCTGTTCCCTCCATCATGTTCAATCTACACCTTCACTGTCCGCTCCCTCCATCATGTTCAATCTGCACCTTCACTGTCTGTTCCCTCCATCATGTTCAATCTACACCTTCACTGTCCGCTCCCTCCATCATGGAAAAATGCAATATCACAATATTTTTCCAAAGCTGTATTACGATACACGATTTTATCACGATTCTTTTTCATGTTGGTTTTTATGGTTATTTTTCAAGTTACTTAACTCATTGAATGCCATTTCAAGATGGCCCCCAAGTACCAGACTGCCACTATCCTAGATTTCTAGTGCACGGATCAATTTTTAGTGCACGGATCGTGCACGCCCATGCACCATATATGCATCATATGTGTAGTACTTTTTAACAGCTTTCAAACAAAAAAATCCGCTTGGAAATCCGTTCAGGCATTCATGAGATAGAAGCCTTCAAAGTCAGACAAAACAAACACTGCCACCTTCCAAATTTCTAGTGCACGGATCAATTTTAGTGCACGGATCGTGCACGCCCATGCCTAGATCATGCACCATATGTGTAGTACTTTTTAACAGCTTTCAAACAAAAAAATCCGCTTGGAAATCCGTTCAGGCATTCATGAGATACAAGCCTTCAAAGTCAGACAAAACAGCCATTTTTGACATTTTGAAAGATGTGTTTGTTATGGGGCTAAACATGCAATTTCGCAATTGCGATCATGCCTAATACATTTGAGGCATTTTTAGAAATTTTTTTATAAAAAAAAATTTTGATTTTTTTTTTTTTTTTTCAAAATGGCTTCCAACTCGGGAAACTCGGGCTGTGGCAGCCTGGGAGTACTGTAATAACTCGTGAAACTCGTGCCTTGGCAGTCAATGAGTTAACAGTACAACCACCTACAAGGTAACACAAACTAAAAGAAAAAGGATTAACAGACCATTTAGACCAGTGGTCCTCAAAGTGGGGTCCAGGGACTCTCTGGGTTCCTTTTGGGAGGTCTAAATTTTACCCTTACAAGTATGTAACTCTGAGGGGAGACCTTGACATTTTAAAGTTTCAGAACTACTGATTTAGACCAAAATGCAGGTTTAAATGGATTCTGCAATGAATCTCTGTATTAACAATTCAACAGGATTGTTTGTATAAGGCTCCCTCATTGAATCACGATGTATACGATATCTCTGAAAAGGCATATCGTGGAGACGTTGTTTCGTACGATATTCATCACCATATCGCCCACCCCTATCTGCACCTTCACTGTCCGCTCCCTTCATCACTCAGCTCTGCATGCACACGCACACACACACACACTCACACTCAATGCAATTAGATCAGGTTTTGTGTGTGTGTGTGTGTGTGTGTGTGTGCGTGTGCGTGTGCGTGTGTGTCAGTGGTGTAAAGTGACCAAGGACATTTACTCAAGCACTGTACTTAAAGGGGAGAACCACCCATTTTCAATATTGAACTATGTCATTAATATACCTTTGAGTTGTTATGTGGAAATACAGGAGTCTGAAGTCCAAACATGGACCAAACACTATAGTATATAGCTTTTGGTCCGTATTTGGCTATCAGAACATAAACCCATTTTGTTATTATTTGAATTAAATGAAATCACTTGCCCTACCTTTAAATCCTATGTACTTGTTTGACCGGGGTCCCCCAGGGGTCTGTACTTGGTCATGGTTTCTCCCGGGGTACATACTGTAGATTTATAGTTTTTTTTTTTGCTACATAGGTTTTAAGCGGTTAAAGGTGTGTTTAAAGCGTTCCGTGTGACAGACGCAGGTTGACATTTAACCAAACTCTTTCTCCTCCCCTGCACATCTTTCCGTATGTACGGAAAGAAGGGTCCGGGAGTTCCGGGGGGGGGGGGGGGGGGGGGGGGGGTGTTGAAACGAAGGCCGCTCGGAGCCGCTGTGGGGATGCAAGTCTGACCCCAAGCAACGAGAAGAATCTCTCTAATCTGGATGAAAAAAAAAAAAAAAAACTCAGATGATGAATGAATGCCCCGCGAGCCAATTAGAGCAGCCGTTAATCCCCTTGTAACTCTGCAAAGATGTTCAAGCATCTCTCTCTCTCTCTCTCTCTCTACCTCCTTCTCTCTCTCATCCCTCTCTCTCTCTCTCTCTTTCTCTCTCTCTCTCTTTGTGCTTTCATCTCTTCTCTTTAATCTTACCAACAGACACATATAGAGCAACGGGTAGGGATGTAGGGATGCGCGACGTGCTAACGTTTGCTCGCCGTGTTCCGCGCTAAATGAGGCGCGTACGTACGTACGTATGTATGTAGGCCTAAGTGTGTATGTATTGCATGACTCCAACTGAATTCACAAAGCTTCCCGATATAATAAAACGATCTGTGTTTGTTCGTGTTTTATGTTTGAGGGCATGTTATGTAAGTTCTTTATATGTAGAACTTATAACAATTAGCCATCAAAACAACACCAGAATACAATGCAAACACAATGCGTTTGTGTCATGCTGTACTTGCATAATAGATGGCAGGGACGTGCAGAGAATGTTGGAGGGGCAGGGGCTGAAATCTCTAAAAGGGCCTTTTGTTGAAAATATCGAAAATAGCCGACCTCCAAGCTAACAACGTGTCGCTCTGCGGCGCGTTTTTTCAACATAAGATGCTGCATTCAAGTTCAGGAGAGTTTGGACAATACAATTTTTCTTGAATACCTTTATGGCATGGAAAGAGGGCATTTGCGTTTCTTTCACCATAGTAACTAGTAAGACGCTTCAGGGCGACATGCAACCTCGCCCTAAAGGGCGATAACGCGCCAGTCCTTGACCATCTGGCCAGTGATAATACCTATATCGGACCAGTTACCCATTATGGAGATTCCTGCATGATAGTCGACAATGTGATGTCAGAACATGCATTACCAAATATGGGCATTCCCAGATATGACAGGATCTCCATATATGGGCATAAAACGGGACGTAATTAATTTGCAAGTGTGATCTGGGAATGCCCATATATGGGCATGTTCTGACATCACATTGTCGACTATATATGGGCATAAAATATATGGGCATAAAAGGGACATCAAGCCAGAGCGTGATGTCAGAGCGGCAAACCCATTTTGTGGTTCCCCTGAACAGTGACATCAGAGCATGATGTCAGACGGATACATGGGCAGGGGCTCAAGCCCCCTTTGATTTCTATGCGTGCACCTGCCCGAAAGACGGTATCGGTTCAACATGGCATACGGAAGGGGGAGGGGTCTCCTCGTCAGCCAGCCAATGGCCGTGTGGCGCGCGGCCCCTCTCCCCACGGCCACGCCTGATTGGCTCAGAGGCTGCGTGTGCGGAGCAGCGGGGGGAGGGGGGTAATAAAAGTTACAAATGAGAGCAGGCTATTAGAGCCATTGACGTGCGGGAGGCGAGCGCGCTAATTAATTGATCCCGAAACTTCATCTATTCCTGCAAGCCAGAAAGGAACCCTTAATTAATCAGCCCTCCTATATCCTTGTCCTCTTTCTCTCTCTCTCTCTCTCTCTCTCTCTCTCTCTCTCTCTCTCTCTCTCTCTCTCTCTCTCTCTCTCTCTCCCCTCCCTTCCTCTTATGTCACTCCCTCTCGGGCCCCTCTCTCCATCCACCCCCCCCCCCCCCCCCCCTCTCTCTTTTAATGTCTTCTGTAATTGTGAGCTGGAAAGGGGCCGGGGGGTCCCTGGCTAAGGGGGAGAGGGGTGGGTGGAGGTCTATAGTCATGAAGGTGCGTGTGTGCAGGGGTGTCACACCAAATTCTGGGCCCTGGGTACAAGGATTCACTGCGGAGCCCCCCATGAACGCTCTTCATAGTGGGAGGGGGTTTAACCCATGCATTTAGACTGGGAACGCTATTCAACTATTGAAAAATAGCAGATCTACGGTGCCGCGCTGTGAGCTTGTGGATCTGCTATTTTAGAAAAATTGTGCAAATCCTTCTACGTTTAAAAAAAAAAAAAAAACTATGTTTCTATGTCAGTGGTGCTCAAACCTTTTCATGTGAAGGAACCCCAAAATCATATGTATTTGACCCCCATCTCAAAATTAGTTCCAGGGACCCCCCCCCCCCCCCAGAAGCAAAATTTGAGTTACAAATGTTCGCTTAAAAAATACATACATTTTCACAACTTTTCAAAAATTGTAGATCTACAAGCTCGCAGCGCGGCACTCGGTGCCACGTTGTGAGCTTGTAGATCTGCTACTTTTTCAATAGCCAAAGTATAACATAATTCCAGGCCCCTCCACCTTGGGCCCTATAGTAACTCAGTCCCATTTCCCCCCACCCCTTGTGACGCCCCTGTGTGTGTGTGTGTGTGTGTGTGTGTGTGTGTGTGTGTGTAGTACTTTGAAGAGGGTCTGGGGGTCTTTACTATTTCAAGAGGCTTTCAGCAGAACAACTGGAGTGGGGGGTCTCCAGTGGGTCGTCCCCCCCTCTCTGTTCCTGGCAGAGCCTCTGATTTATCTGGGCTTCCCGGCCATCCGTCAGGGCCCGGCCAGCGCTGGCTGCATTAACCCTGCAGACAACCCCGCAGCGCCCGGGGCCCCTAAGTGCTTCCAAGTGGGCCCCTCGGAGCCGCTGCCCTGCTGCTGCCCATAGCGCCGCCAAGGAGACCCTCCCTCTCTTCTCTCCCTCCCCTGGAAAGAAGGACTGGCGTGTTTGGCTTAAGTAAAAGTATCAATCGTCGTTGTCGGGCAGAAACCGGCTTGTATGTCCCAAAAAAAACGTTTGTTTTGTATTTATCATTTTAAAGAGGTGGTGCAATGATTTTTCCCCCCCTCTAAAACATGATTATCAGGTATTATGATTATACTAGGAGGAAGATTTTTTCCAAAAAAGTGTACAGAAAGAGTTAAAATTATGTTTTTATGTGCCCACACCCACCAGTTCACCAGCCTGCTGAGCAGGAGGTGGGGAGGAGTGTGGGGCCAAAACTGGCTCAATAGCGCAGTCCTCCCACTCAGGACAAGGTGGTACTGCAGCTTTTGCAGATAGATAAAAGGCTCAAGCCCCCTTTGATGCCTATGTGTGCACGGGCCTGGTCTGATGACATGATGAAGATGACCACATGAACCCTAGCCTTCCTATTCTGGGGTGGAGGACAAGCGGCGAAAACGGGAGGAGATCCGCTATTTTCGCAGAAGATGTTGGGTGTTTAGGGAAAGAAAAGGAGCGGACCTCACGCAGAGTCCTCAGCCGGACCTCAAGCAGAGTCCTCAGTCGGTCCTCAGTTGCGCCCTCGGCGGTGCCTCCCGTAATTCGCGGGTATACAAGCTCACGCGTCCTGAATGTGACGCCGCGTTACAAGCTTGTAGATCTGCTATTTACTGAGCCGGCCATACGCAACTTAAAGGGGCACTCCACCACTTTTCAACCTATGTTCATATAATTGGTCCTCACTCAAAAATAGCTTTTTTCTTTTTTTTTTTTTCCTCAGAGGAGGGCTGTGGGCAGGTCAGAAACCCATCTTCTTGTGACATCATTGATTGCCAATCCAGCTTATAGAAACTGCAGGCTTTCTATTCCTGAAAAGTTGCAATTTTAAAGTGGAAGCCATTGTTCTCGCGATAATACAAATCTAAATATTTTTTTCAAAAATATTGATAATTTTTTTTTCTTTGAAAATGATGATGTCACAAGACGATGGATTCTGAACTTCCCACAGCTCTCCTAGGAGACTTGGACTAAGTAGATTTTTTTCTAAATATTTTATCATGAACATTAGTGAGGACCTATTATATGAAGACAGGTTGAAAAGTGGTGAACTACTCCTTTAAGTATAAATCGGGCTTTCAGAGCCATGTCTCCTCTCTCTCTCTCTCTCTCTCTCTCCCAGGTCCCAGTCTTCATTCCACCAGCTTTTATTACGGAAGAAAACTTCCTAATAGCGATCTGTGGAATGAGGCTGGCGGGGAGTGGGGGTGGGAGTGGGGGTATGATTGCGGGGGGTGGGTGGGGGGGGGGGGGGGGGGGGTTGGGGGGGGGGCAGTGGGATGGAGGACCGAGCAGACTAGTGACCAGCAGCCACATCTCCACTTGACATTAAACGCTGGGCTTCCATTAAGTTTGGCCCAGTACTGGAGAGGAGAACAGACAGCCCACTGGTAATGGTTTCTCTCCCCCACCCCACCCCACCCCATCCCCATTCCCCGCTCCTCCTCCTCCTCTCACACACTCTCTCTTCTCTCTCTTCCATTTCCCAGGCAATCTCTTTTTTTCCCCCCTCTCTCTTTCTACCCCCCTCCCCTCCACCTCTTTTTCACATCAAACGCTAATGTTTCCTTCAAATTCCTTTTCCTCTCTCTGTCTGCCAACGTTGACATCACAGGAAATTACGCTTGGAATTGGCACCCCGCCACCCTCTCCCCCCGTCCCCATCCCGGTCTCTCTCTCTCTCTCCCTCCCTCCCCCTCTCTCTCTCTCTCTCTCTCTCTCTCTCTCTCTCTGACTTTTTTCTTTTCTCTTTCAACTTCTTTCCCCGAACGAGCGGCGCGCTCTGCTCCGGCTGTCATCCACTTCCTTCTCATGTCCTGATTCGTGTGCTTCGCCGCGCCCGGCCCCGACGTACAAGCCCACGGAGCGTCGCATCCAGCGGAGCGCTGTGGGCTTGTACGTCTAAACGCGTTTGCGGGCACGCGACCCCGTCGTGCGACTTAAGTATAAAAACCTGGTCTTTATTCTACACCGCTTTTTATTTCTTCTGACAATGTTTGTTCTGCCTCCTGCCGACATGGCCTCGAGTCACTCCGTGCACGCGCACACACGCACATGCATGTGTGCATGCACATGCACACAGGCACACACGCTCTCTGTCTCTCGAGTTTCTCAGATCTCTCTTTCTCAAGCACTAACAAGCAGCATGACACAGACTACACCTACAGACATGTTAGTTGTATCCGTTAGCTTGCAGGGCTATAATTGCGACCTTAGGTCGCAGATTAGTATGTGAACGGTCACAGTTTGTCCGTATGTATCTCTGTCACGCCTGACACTGTGGTTCTATGGGTTTGTCGCTCTGACGTCACTGTGATGTCAGGGGAACCACTCTTAACAGAATGGGTTTGCCGCTCTGACATCACGCTCTGGCTTCACTGTGATGTCACACTAACATAGTTGTAATAAGCTGCCGTTTGTTCAGCGAGTCTCGCCATACGGTCGGGTTTACGGAAAGGAGGTCAGAAAGCGTCTTCTTAATTGATGCCTAGCTGCTCTGTTTAGTGTGTCAGGAGGACGCGCACGTGCACCGCAGAGCGTGAAGGTGTCTTGAGTGTGCGTCGCGTCCACAGCATGGGAACAGTGTGTTTGTGTTGTGTCTGTGTGCGTGTAGTATTCATATGTGTGTGTGTGTGTGTGTGTGTGTGTGTGTGTGTGTGTGTGTGTGTGTGTGTGTGTGTGTTTGTGTTTGTGTGTGTGTGTGGTCCGATAGGCCCCAAGGCCTATCACTGTCTCAGTCTGACAGTAGACATTACTCTGGTCTCTTGCACACACACACACACACACACACACACACACACACACACACACACACACACACACACACACACACACACACACACACACACACACACACACACACTTGAGCTTTTTGAAATGTTTATCTTTGGCCACATAAACAGAAGTACAAGGATGCCTTGTACAAAGGACATAAACACTGCCAGTGCAGTCAGACAATAGGAGAACAGACACTTACAAAGTGCATATACACACACACACACACGCGCGCTCACACGCACGCACGCATGCAGAGACGGTCTCCCCACCAGGCATGTGCACACATAGACATCAAAGGGGGCTTGAGCCCATGCCCTTTTACCCGTCTATAAAAAGTGCCCTCCCCAGACCATGAATGGTCTGGAGAGGGTGAAGGAAATGCAAATGCCCTCTTTCCGTGCCATACCTGAAGGCAGCATTCAAGAGAATTGCCTTGTCCAAACTCTCCTGAACTTGAATGCAGCATCTTATGTTGAAAGAATTGCCCTCTCTGTGTAGAAATCCATGCCGTTACGCCACATCTCCAGTATTCACTTGATTATGCTTAGTTTAGTGTGGTAAGTACCAGAAATAGCCGAGCGGTCGGCTATTTTCAATTGTTTCACCAAAGGCCCCTTTAGAAATGTCAGCCCCTGCCCCTCTAACATTCTCTGCACGCCCCTGCTCCCCACCCATACTGGAAGATGGGTCTGCTATTTTAAAACATTTGGTACTTTTACCTTTGGTACTTTAAGTACATTTTGATGCCAATACTTTCATACTTTTATTTAAGTACATTTTGAATTCCGGACTTTTACTTGTAACAGAGTATTTCTACATTGCAGTATTGATACTTTTACTTAGGTACAAAATAAGTACTTTTTCCACCACTGCAAAATACACCAATTAAAACAACACACAAAGATGCCCCACAACACACACTCACACACACACACACACACACACACACACACACACACACACACACACACACACACACACACACACACACACACACACACACCACACAAGGGCCTTTCGTTGACGTCACGTTGGCATAGCAACTCCCAGCATGCCTGTCTGCAACACGGCGAGCTCCCTGCCCCTGTGCAGCAGTGCATCATGGGAGGACTGTGTCTTACATCACCTTCGAATCCCCAACCCGCTGCCATCACAGTCCATCACGCTGCTCCTCCCACTGTTTTTTTACAAATCTTTATTTTTGCAGAAAATAAACGCAAAAATTGGTATGTGCTAGGGCATTCATGAATAGTGATTTTTAGTATTCGAATTATTCGACCTCAAACTATTCGAATAGTCGAATATTCCACAGGACTGGTCAAACTGTCAAATATTAAGTAAGCAAGAGGCGAACGGACGGACGGAGGGATGGACGGATGGACAGGGGCAAAACATTAGGGCTTTGCACACAGACGCGGTTTTTTTTTCGCACTGAAAAAACAGACAATTTCATTTTTTTTTAAGAAAACAATGATTCTCTATGACCTCATGCACACCGGCTCAGAATTTGCCATGCGGCAGGTGGCTGCGGCAGTGCGTTTTTTCCCCCGATCGAACCCAGTTTGATTCGTGCGTCTTGTCGCATGCAGTAAAAACGCATTGACTCCTTTTATGACTCCTTTTTGGATCCGCTGTGTAGATTCCATCTTGCACACCAAATCCAATGCGTTTTAATCATGCAGCAAACGGAAAGAACGCAATTGTTGAAAATCGCGCCTGTGTGCAAAGCCCTATAGTCTTGACAAAAACAAAAGTCTGAAAATCAACAACAAAAATCCTGTCTATGGGCACATAGACACATTGCATTGCAACAAGTTGTGAGGTTTTGTTACCTGCTGTTAAGCGTGGTTAACCCCTTAAACCCTCTGGTTTTAATAAAACAGACCTGAGTTGGAACTCTACTTGGACAGCTTTTGTCCCCCATCTGTACAACAAAAAGATTTGCCAAACATAGATGATCTATGAGCAACACAACACGTTGTGAGCTTGAAGATCGGCTGTCTTTTGGTTAATGGGGTTCAAGTGGATTTTCTTGAAAGGGGAGGCTATAGCTGAACAGGGAGGGAGAGAGAGAGAGAGAGAGAGAGAGAGAGAGAGAGAGAGAGAGAGAGAGAGAGAGAGAGAGAGAGAGAGACACTTATAGCGCAAACTGGCGCAACGCTATTAACGGCACCCACTGCTCTGAACGGTTAGGATGGGTAAATACACGCAGAAGACACATTACACATCACGTGTAAACATACAGTGGCAAAATGACCCCAAAGGAGTGAGGACTAAATTATTATTATCATTACTGACTATACCCCCTCCCTGACAGACCAAAAGTGCTCGTTTTCTAAACTGCTTGCTTTACTTGTCCTTGTTCTAACCCCCCCCCCCCTTCCTTCCTTTCCTGTGGCTAACGCTCATTACACTGAGCAGAGTGTGTTGATATTAAAGCAACTCATCTGAACGACATCGTTACCGGGAGCTGTGGTCTGGGCAGGGGCGTCACAAGGGGGGGGGGGGGGGGAGTGGGACTGAGTTACTAGGGCCCAAGGTGAAGGGGCCTTAGTAACTTTAGCTATTGAAAAATAGCAGATATAGATCTGCTATTTTTGAAAAGTCGTGAAAATGTGCGCTAATCTTTGAATATATGTATTTTGCAAGTGAACATTTGTAACTCAAATTTTGCTTCTGGTGGTCCCTCCCTAGAAGTAAACATTTTGAGATGGGGTTCCGTGGGCCAAATACATATAATCTTGGGGGTCCTTCACATGAAAAGGTTTGAGAACCACTGACATAGAAACATAGATGTTTCAAAAATAGCAGATCTACAAGCTCACAAAGCACAAAATAAGGTGTAATAATGCGTTCCCAGTCTAAACGGGTTAACCCCCCTCCCCCTATGAAGAACATTCATGGGGCCCCCGCAGTGAATCCTTGCACCCAGGGCCCAGAATTTGGTGGGACACCCCTGGGTCTGGGTCCATGTGCCGAACAGAACAGAAAAGACAGTCAGCTTTTTAAGAGCCAGCGCCAGATAATTAGAAACTTTACAAGTGGAGCTCCCATGACCATACCCAGCACAGAGCTAGAGCTCGTTTTATTTGGACTAATTACGTTCCAGTGTGATTGCACCGCTATCGCTACGCCGACGACACTCTGCTTCCCCCATGTAATGATGCCACGCCGGAGGATTTCAGCCTCGCAAAGGGAAGGCCGGGAGTGGGGGTGTTTGTCTGTGTTATCATAATGCCTTTGCCATTATGTCGTGTGCACAGTGTAGTATGTAGACAGTACATACTGCATTTGGGTCCCCAGCCGGTATCAATGAGGGTACATTTATTCTAATAACATATTTGTTGCGACCGTCAGGTCGCAGTTACTATCAAAACCTCCACCGGCTGTCAGTCAGTCTGTCCGTCACGTCACACTTTTCCCCTACTCATGTCTCTGCCACCGTTGCCCCTATCCATGCCAAACTTTGCACACACACTCCTTGGCTGCCAAACCACAACCTCCACACCCCTCATTTCTCACATGCCCCTCTTCTAGCGCCACCATGAGGCCGATTCTTGCAAAACACATTTTTGGACACTGCTCCTACACAGTTTGCCCTACAATCACGCAAAGCGGTACACAGTATGTCTATAGAGTCATGTCATCAACATGGATCTGTTCTGTCCCATTTAGCACCACCACATATTTTTGGACACTGCTCACCGAGGAACCAATGGCACTTACAGGCCTATTTGTGTATACATGTGACCTGACGGTAGCTTATCTCCCGATTAGGGAGTCTTACTGGTCTTAAGAATGCGACAAAAAACAAGAAATATTGTTGAACTAAAGGCTCCATGGCGTGAGTAATCGATAGAAAAAAAGTCATTTTGGGGGTGAACTACTCCTTTAAGCCCTGCGTTTGCCTTGTGTTCTTGTTGGTCCGTAGACCCATGTCGTCGCGTGAGCTTTGAGTTCTGTGAGTCATTCTACCTGCTTGGTTATTTAGACCATTGTCACGTGGGTTTATGTTAGTGCTTGATGGTAACTTCCTATGCTGTGCCCTTTACCCGCTTTTGGAAACCTTAGTTGGTTCATAAAGTGTTAAGAGTTGAACATTCCTGCCTGCTAGTCTGCTTTTGCAGGCACATGCACACACAGACATCAAAGGGGGCTTGAGCCCCTGCCCTTTTATTTGTCTGTAAAAAAGTGCCCTCTCCAGACCATAAATGCAGTTTTTACTATGGTGAAAGAAATGCAAACGCCCTCTTTCCATGCCATACCTGAAGGCAGCATTCAAGATAATTGCACTTGAATGCATCATCTTATGTTGAAAGAATTGCCCTCACTGTGTAGAAATCCTTGCCGTACGGCCATATCTCCATTATTGCCTTTTTTATGCTTAGTTTAGTCAAGTACTGAAAATAGCAGACCTCCAAGCTCACAACTTGTTGTGAGCTTGGAGGTCTGCTATTTTCAATATTTTCACCAAAAGGCCCTTTTAGAAATGTCAGCCCCTGCCTCTCTAACATTCTCTGCACGTCCCTGTGCTTTTGGGTCCTGCCGTTACTCATCCTGACTCATCCAAGGAAGTGATAAAACATCCGCACACTGTTTTCAATCTCCAAAAACATACTTTTTATTTAATGGCGTTAACGTTTCCACCTCTTAGTTCTTCATCAGGCAAAATAATATTGTTGTCCCGGGGAAACCCCTTGTATTTGTGCCCAAAAACGTTGCTTTGCATTTATTATTTTAATTAAACAATTCACATTAGTGAAAATAGCCGATCTACACACACACAGCTCACAGCGTCTTGCACCGCAAGCTTGTAAATCTGCTGTTTTCACTACTTTGTGCAACACTCTAGATGATGGAGTAGGGCAGGGTTCCCCAATAGGCGGCCCGCGGGCCATTTGCAGCCCGCGGGGGCTACTGTCTGGCCCACACCAACCCGAGTAATAATGGTGGTATAAGAGCAACAACAACACTAGTATATCGTCGTGGTCGGGTGGAAATCTCATATCTCCAAATTTGTACGTTCTTTCGCAAATCATGCTTGTAGATTGGCTGTTTTCACTAGTTTAAATCATTTTTAAAATGATACATTTCACAAGATTTTCACCCGACAACGACAAAAACTGTCGCTGGAGTAGTGGGAACTCCACCGTCGCCCCCTGCAATATTGTGGCCCTTTGGTACCCTAGACATAATTCGGCCCTTGGGGAAAACGTATTGGGGAACCCTGAAGTATTTACCCAAAAATAGTTTGATCTATGAATTTGGGCAGTGCATGCGTTTACTGACGTACGCATGCATTTGAGGAGTGGAATGCTAAACATTTGCACAACACAAGATTATAGTCCAAATTAAATGGCATTTTGAGAGAATCTTCCTTCCGTATCGTGGCGGATTTCACAGTGAAACAGGATAGGCAAAAGGAAAGAGAGTGTTTAAGTTCTCTGGTCGTCATGTTTTATTTTTTCTCCATCTCTCTCTCTCTCTCTCTCTCTCTCTCTCTCTCTCTCTCTCTGTGTCTTTGATCTGTCTCTCTATCTGCACTCTCTCTCTGGTCTCAGTGTGTAGGTCTCTCTCTCTCAGTGTGTATCGAAGGCTGACAGAGCAGCCTGATGTAAAAATAGCATTCAGTGACAGTGACAGTGACTGTGTCTCTCTCTCTCTCTCTCTCTCTCTCTCTCTCTCTCTCTCTCTCTCTCTCTCTCTCTCTCTCTCTCTCTCTGTGCTCAGAATAGCCTGGCGTGTGTTGGCACTTGCTGCTGTTTGTCTGTGCTTCAAAATGAATGCTTCAGCGTTAGTTTATGTAGGACACAAGAGTCTAGCCCCGCCCAGCTGTCAGTCAGCTGTCAGTCAGCTGTCAGTCAGCTCTTTTCCTATTCCTCATTCACATACCTGCTGGTCATTACGTCACACTGTCACTTTGTCATACTCCAATCAAAGCTCTCGTTCAGTAAGGAAGGCCCCTTTAAATACGGCTCGCTTTCTCTACCTGTGCTTGGTTATCCGAAGCCTCAGATACGCGCTGCTAGCTGCCTCCTCCATGACCCTACCCTCCACCTTTGATCAGTTTGGCAAAGCTCAAATACTTGTGATTACGTCTGTTGATTTAAGTAGTGTGTCAAGGTTTTGAAGGCAAAGCTCTCTGTCTTTCGAGCAATCTTCGTTCCCACTCTCACCTATGGTCATGAAGTGTGGGTCATGAACGAAAGTATAAGGTCTCGGGTACAAGCGGCCGAAATGAGTTTTCTCAGAAGGGTGGCTGGTATCTCCCTTAAAGATAGGGTGAGAAGTTCAATCACCCGAGAGAGACTTGGAGTAGAACCGCTGCTCCTTCACTTGGAAAGGAGTCAGCTTAGGTGGTTCGGGCATCTAGTACGGATGCCCCCCGAGCGCCTTCCTAGGAAGGTCCTCGATGCACGTCCCACTGGGAAGAGACCCCGTGGCAGACCAAAAGCCAGATGGAAGGATTATATCTCCAGACGAAAGAAGAAGACTGGCCTGGGAACGCCTCGGTATTTGCGCAGGATAAGGAAATCTGGAAGTCTCAGTTGGAACTGTTATCCCCGCGACCCGATTCCGGATAAGCGGTTGAAGATGGATGGATGGATGGATCCTTGCTTAGCGTTCCCTGGTTTTGCTTAAAATGCAATAAATGGTTAAATATACTTGTTCCTGACTAAACTAGAGATGTATCGTTCCTACCCGGTACTGATGCCCATAGGGGGCTTGAGCCCCTACCCTTTATCCGGCTGTAAAAAGTGCCCCCTCCAGACCATGAATGCAGCTTTTACCATGGTGAAAGAAATGCAAATGCCCCCTTTCCATGCCATACCTGAAGGCAGCATTCAAGAGAATTGCCTTGTCCAAACTCTCCTGAACTTGATAGAAATCCATCCCATACGACACATCTCCAGTATTCACTTGATTATGCCTAGTTCAGTGTGGTATCAAGCACTGAAAATAGCCGACCTCCAAGCGTTGTGAGCTTGGAGGTCTGCTTTTTTCGATATTTTCACTAGAAGGCCCTTTTAGAAATGTCATCCCCTGCCTCTCTAACATTCCCTGCATGTCCCTGAGTTACGGTTGTGGACATACAAGGTTTCCGCCGAGACGGCCAGGGTGCACAACAACCAACCGCGGAGCAGTTCTTGGCAGGTTCTCTCTTTGTCAGCAACAGTCAGTCAGCCAGCCAGCACAGCTCTTCTTCTTCAAGCACTGCAACCAATTTGACAAGAGTTCCCCAGGAGATAATCGTCTGCCGACAGGCAAGCAGCAGCAGCAGTACGGGACGTGTAATCTTCTAGCTACCGCTTGCCCGCCCGCCGCCGCTAAAGCTAATGCAGAGCCCGGCGTGTTTTAACTAGCGCTAGCAGAAGCCTGCGGTTTCAGCGTTCACCCACCCCACCCGTTTGTTCGTTTGTTCGTTCTTTCGTTCAGAGATGCAGCAGACGTTTTGCTCCCACGCAAGTCTGAGCTTGTCAACAGCGGAGGAGAGGCTGTTGAAAAATGAGCCTTGTGTTGGAAATGATGAAGCTGGGTGACAGTTTAGAGGCGTGTGTGTGTGTGCGTTAGTTTGGTTGTTTTTCCACTGCGGATTGTGATTTTTTTTTGTCTCTGCCCTGTGCCTCGGCTGCCTCCTAGTCTCAAATACATTGAAACTTTGTTTTTCTTTCTTTGTTTTAATGATATTACAATTTGTAATAATGTAGATGAAATGTTTCTTGGGAGATAAACACAGCACTGGGGGGGATGAGCGTACCACTTCTTTAAACTGTTCTTTAGCGAAGTAAAGCCCTGCTTCATCAGACAAGGCCGTTGCACAAGAGTAGTGAAAACAGCCAACCTACAAGCACACAACGCCTCGCGGTGCGAGGCGTTGTGTGCTTGTAGATCGGCTGCTGGTGTAGAGTGGAAAATCAGCAGACTAAATACAGAGTGAAAGGTCAAATGTATTAATTGACCGTTCAAGTGGTTAGATATTTGAAAACGCACATTAACATGAATCCAATATACACTGATTGTGCTGTCAAACTATATTAAACTACATGGAATCTATGAAAAGGTTGTGGGGGTCCCTGATTCATCTCTCTCTCTCAACTAAGGGGTCCTTAGCCTGAAAACATTGAAGACCCCTGCTATAGGGGGTTAAACTGTGTAAGACTATAGGATGTACTTTGACGAGGTTAAACACTGCAGAGTTGCTGGGGTCAATGTGTTTTAACACAGAGGAGAGTGTTAATGCTGCAGGCTTTTGTTGCACAGGGCGAGAGAGGTGTTAAGTGATCTCTCTCTCTCTCTCTCTCTCGCTCTGTGGGAAAGCCTGCCTTGCTTCCCCTTGCAGGATCAGGAGGGTAAATTCTAAATTCCCCCTCCCTGACTGCCAGTGGCGGAAAAAGTGCTCCCATTTTTTACTTGAGTAAAAGTATCAATACTGCAATGTAGAAATACTCTGTAAGGGTGCCCACACACCAAAATACCTATGAGAGTGGAATCCGAAAATGTACTTAAAGTACCAAAAGTAAAAGTATGAAATCTTTGAAAATAGCAGATCTATAAGCTCACAACGCATTGTGAGCTTGTAGATTGGCTATTTTCAAATAGCCAAGTTATAGAATAGGGCTAAAGTGCATTAATATATGTTTAATAATATAATCATTTATATCTGCAAAGTAACTAGTAACTAAAGTTTTCAAATAATTGTAGTGGAGTAAAAGTACAATATTTGGATCCGAGATGTAGTGGAGTAGAAGTAAAAGTACTGAAAACTCGAAATGCTCAAGTAAAGTACAAATACCTCAAAACTGTACTTTAGCACTACAGCACTTTAGTAAATGTACTTAGTTACTTTACACCATTGGGAATGAGGTCCTTTTTCTCCCCATGAATCACATTAGCTTGACTTTTTTTCCCCCTTCTTTCTCTCTCTCTCTCTCGCTCTCTCTCTCGCTCTCTTTCTCTCTCTCTCGCAATCCCTCTCACATTTTCTTGGCCTCAGATTAGGGTCAAGAGTTTAGTGGGGGAAAACATTTGGTATCTGTGGCACGGGCCCAGAGTCTCGCCATGCACACACACACGCACACGCACGCACCCACACAGACAGACGCACACACAGGCATTACAGAGCGCATTAACCTGCCCGCTCTCTCCCTCTCTCTCCACAAATGTCTCCATTACTGCTCTGTACAACAGCACGGCAGCCTCTGCTACCAGGGTCCAGCTGCCAGTCAGCCAGCAATAAAAGAAGCACAGCAGGCAAAGCAACCCAGCCAGCGCTGGCTGGGGCCTCCGTTTTTATATTTAGAAAGACATTCTCTCCATCGATTGGAGAGAGAGAGAGGCCGTCTCGTTCTCTTCAGAAGACGACCCGAGATGAAAATATATACTATAAGCGTGTCCGTCAATCAATGACATGCTGTCTACTCACTTTCACCGTCTGTGTCTGTGTGTGTGTGTGTGTGTGTGTGTGTGTGTGTGTGTGTGTGTGTGTGTGTGTGTGTGTGTGTGTGTGTGTGTGTGTGTGTGTGTGTGTGTGTGTGTGTGTGTGTGTGTGTGTGTGTGTGTGTGTGTGATGCCGTGATGCCTATCTGTGGGTCGATAAGTCGCAGCCTTCACAACAACACGACACAATACAAAACACTGCCGTATGTCAAACTGGTACTCCTCAGGATTCAGATCAAAGATGGCAAAAGTAGCAGATCTACAAGATCAGGAGTGGGCTTGTGGATCTACTTTTGACGTGACACTGGAGTATGGCCAACTTTTTGTCTCTTGATTACTCACCCCGTGGAGATGTGAATTCATGCATTTTTTTTCCATTTCAAAGCCAGTTATTTGAGGAGACACTTTGTGTCAACAAATGCAACTTTTTATCATGAATAAAATGATGGATAATGTTAACACACTATACATTAAACAACTGGGGTGGTTGTATTCAGACATTTAGATTGTGTCAAAGGTCATGTCTCACCTTGACACAGGATTTCCGTCTATGATAAAAACCCATGACCTCAAACGCAGCGTTTATTCGCTGCGTTGCATAGAAGCTGTGGTGTAAAGTACTTTTGCTTAAATACTAGATTTAAGTACAGTTTTGAGGTGTTTGTACTTTAGATAGATAGATAGATAGATAGATAGATAGATAGATAGATAGATAGATAGATACCTTTATTATCCCAAGGGGGAAATTCAGTTGTCCAGTTACATCTGGGATCCAAATGTAACTGGATACTATTAGCCACTGTGCCAAAATGAGAGAAGACCTTTGATGTCATGACATACTCCAAATTTTAGTTTTTCCTATTCATTTGGTCAATAAGGTACACAGAATGAGAGGCCTGCTCTGCCGGAAACACTGCGAAAAAAAGTTTCCCATTGACTTCACTATACTGGTAAAAAACACACCAAAAAAAGTAGCATGTGAGGGGTCAAACTAAGGGTTCTTCATGATTCTGAATCCATTACAAGCATTTGTTTTGCATGAAAAACATTCCTTGGGCTAGATTTCAGCCTCTCAAGCCTGTGAAAAGTGATGAGTCATCACTTTTCACCGTTATTTTGGTCCGTTTTCTAGCCCAAGGATTGTTTTTTTTATGCAAAACAAATGCTTGCAATGGATTCAGAATCATCAAGAACCCCTAGTTTGACCCCTCACATGCTACTTAAAGCATTTTTTTTTGTGTGTGTTTCTTTCCTGTATATTGAAGTCGATGGAGTGAATATACAAATGGCCATAACTTCTTTTCGCAGAGTTTCCGGCAGAGCAGGCCTCTCATTCTGTGTACCTTAATGACCAAATGAATAGAAAAAACAAAAATAAAAAGTATGTCATGACGTCACAGGTAAAACCCTATTCTTTGAGCTTTTGGGCCTTTGGCTCCCCGGCTATATACAATACTTTTACCCCACTACATTTATTTGAAAACTATAGTTACTAGTTACTTTACTGATATAAATTATAATATGCTAAAACATAGATAACCCACTTTAGCCCTATTCTATACCTTGGCTATTTGAAAATAGCCGATCTACAAGCTCACACCGCGTCGTGCCGCGACGCGTTGTGAGCTTGTAGATCAGCTATTTTCAAACATTTTGTATCACTGCGTGATACAAGAAGCAGGTTCACACTGAGCTATGAGGACATCACTATGGAGACCAAACCATCCCCCACCCACCTCCCATTCTCTCTCTGTCTCTCTCTCTCTGTCTCTCTCTCTCTGTCTCTCTCTCTCTCTCTCTCTCTCTCTCTCTCTCTCTCTCTCTCTCTCTCTTTCCGCGGGGCTCTCCAAGGGCAGCTCATTCATGAGATGTCAAGTGTCTGGTGTGCGAGGAGGAGACCAAGCGAGCGAGAGAGAGAGAGAGAGAGAGAGAGAGAGAGAGAGAGAGAGAGAGCTATAGATCGAGAGAGGGCGATCAAAGGCAGGTAGCGCGAGAGAGAGAGAGAGAGAGAGAGAGAGGCAAACGCATCGCGGAGGTCCGTCACCTTGAGAGAGTACGGGAGAGAGAGACACACACACACACCCCGTCGCTATAGCGATGTAATCTCCCCCTCCCTCCTTCTCCTCATGTTTATTCATGAGGGGGAGGCGGCCCCCATTGTTGATTGCAGCGGCGTCTCGCATCTCATTAAGCGGACTCACCTTTTCCTGGCAAATTAAAGCGCAGTGGGGGCGGCGGTCACGCACGCACACAGCAGCTATAGCTCGTCTCCAGACGCGTCCGCCCGTCTGTCCGTCCCGCCAAGCCCGCTCGCTGCTGAAGTGGCGTGCCGATTTGTTTGGGTCTTAAGTGCGGCGATAACCTTTGTTGGCCCCCGCGCCAGCGTTTCATAGCGCCTTGTCTTCTGGACGCCTGCATGCGCGACGCGAGCTGATATGCATATCTGGGTCGAATAACGCACTCTGTATGTTAACGAGACACGTGGGGGGAGAGATTCATTTTTTTATTTTATTTTTCTGCCCTAGCAACAATGATAACCTTTCGCGATAGGCCCTCAGCGGGGAGGTCACTTAACGAAGAGGAGGGGAGTTTGCTTTGCCTTTGCTTTAGATTGGAATTAAGCCCTCTATAACCACATGCACCTCTAGTGCCCCTAGTCTGGTAGGGGAGAATATTCCCCCGGAAATAGCAGATCTATAAGCTCACGGCGCCTCCCGGGAGCTGCTATTAGATCTGCTGTTTTTGCCTGGGATGTTCAGTGTAAACACTCGACACTTTTGTTTGTATCTACAAGCATTAATTGCTATTTATGCTATTTTAGAAGAAAAACATGTTTAAAACATGTTGATAATCACAGTAAAAATACTCTGTTATTTTAAATGAATTAACTGGGTACATTTTTTAATTAAATGTTATTTATGTATTGGTAATTCAAGTCTCTCTGCTTTTCTGCCTTTATTGCAACCGTCAGGTCGCAGTTACTATCAAAACCTCCACGGCTGTCTGTCAGTCAGTCAGTCTGTCCGTCATGTCACACTTTTCCCCTACTCATATCTCCGCCACCGTTGCCCCGATACATGCCAAACTTTGCACACACACTCCTTCGCTGCCAAACCACAACCTCCACCCCTCATTTCTCACAGTCTCTCAGTAAAGTCATTTCATCAACAAGGATCTGTCCCATTTCCCATATTCCCTCCTGATTGGCTACCATTGCCTTCTAAAGTTTGTTTATGCGACCTGACGGTGGCTTATCTCCCGATTAGGGAGTCTTACTGGTGTTTATAGTTCACAGCATAGATAGATAGGAACATGCAACGCACTTGTCAGGCTGCTTATGTGCCCAGGTGCCTGGACCGCTGGACCACAGCACAGGCCCTGTCTGTCTGTCTGTCTGTCTGTCTGTCTGTCTGTCTGTCCCTGTGTTCAACATGTGTGATCCTAGGCATCCATGGGACATCTTGCTGATGTCACTCTGGTCTCCTCCCCCCCCCCCCCCCCGTCACCCAGTTTATCCCAGTATCTCATCACTCCATCTGTCTCCTTCACCTTCTCTCCATTCATCTCTCCATTCGTCTCTCCACTGTCCTTCCCCTCCGTCTGAGACCATCAACCATCCCTCTCGCTCTCGCTCTCGCTCTCTCTCTCTCTCTCTCTCTCTCTCTCTCTCTCTCTCTCTCTCTCTCTCTCTATCGTCTCTGTTAGGTGGTAACCTCATAAGTCCCCAAACTGTTCGTTTTCAGGATTCAAATTCAAAAGCAGCAAAGGTTGCAAATCCACGAGCTCAAAACGCAGATTTTGCAGATCTTCTGCTTCTGATGCTTTTGCGTGCCGCTGTAGTACGATCAATTAGGGCCTTAATTAAACATTAAGAAAGAAGAAAAAAGAAAGTTAGAATAACGGAGATAAGAGGTTTCTGCCCCTGAGACCAGCGACGGTACGTAGCGGCCGGGGGGCTGTGATCCGCGACGGGCTGACGCGTGCTACCGGCGCGCTAATGCTAATGCGGTGCCTCTGCATGCTTGTCATGTCCGTCGGGCCTGCTTAGCGCTTAGCGGCGGCCGTGGCTCTGGTTGGCTGGGCCCATATGTCACTCAAACGGCCCCCAAAACCTGCCGCTTCTCCGCTCTCCGGCAACCGCGGCTCGGCTCAGTCCTGCCAGCCCAGCCAGCCGTGTCGCCGCGCCGATAGAATTATGAAAATTCCGTCCATGCTCGTTTGGCCTCGATTGAATTACTGGCACAGCGTCTGCTAGAAAATAAACGCACCCGCTCGCACGCACACACGCACGCACAGTCCCTCACCCACACACGGTGACGTACGTGGTTCTGGAGTGAGAATTGTTCCGTGTTATCTGAATATTCGAAGCGGAACTCTGTAACTTGCATGTCCCGCCCCCAAGAATTGAACCAGGGTCGGCTGCCTTGTTGAGTGGTCAGATGGGTGGGCCGTGAAAGCTTAGTGTTAAAAATCTTTTGTTGTAGTTGTTGAAAAATATGGGTTAGCAGCAGCGTTCAATTTAGTCTAATGACATTGCTTTCAGCCCTCCGCAATCCCAACTATAGTTCCCCATTGTTTACCCCGTTGCTCTAAGCCATTGTTTACCCCGTTGCTCTAAGCCATTGTTTACCCCGTTGCTCTAAGCCAGGGGTCTTCAACGTTTTCAGGCCGGGGACCCCCAAACTGATGGGGAGATGGAGCAGGGACCCCCTACAACCTCGTAGGGTGTGGGGGTCGGGGCTACGACATATTTTTTATTTTAAACATGTACAAGTTACAGCGAGCAGGGTGGGCCGTACCACTACCATTTCTAAACATACTACTTATTAACTGAGAACCAATGTCAATAATATCAACAATCTGTCAATTGCATAGTAATCATGTATTCAAGCTATTCAAAATGGATAGAATCATGATTTAGTTTTTTACATAAATGTGAAAAATGGCAAAAAAAAAAAGAGAAAAAAACATTTTTTGAGGTTTTTTTTTTTTTTAAGCAATAATTTCGCGGACCCCCTGCAGTACCTCCGCGGACCCCCTAGGGGTCGCGGACCCCCTGTTGAAGACCCCTGCTCTAAGCCATTGTTTACCCCGTTGCTCTAAGCCATTGTTTACCCCGTTGCTCTAAGCCATTGTTTACCCCGTTGCTCTAAGCCATTGTTTACCCCGTTGCTATAAGCCATTGTTTACCCCGTTGCTCTAAACCAGTGGTTCCCAAACGTTTTAGGTCGATACCCAAACCATAGTGAAAACAGCAGATCTATTTGTGCAGTACTATTTATTATGTCCATGAATTAAATACAGAGGGCTTCCAACGTAAAAAAGACTGTAAAAGGTCTTATTTGAGATGTTCCTTTTAGGCAGGGTGTTTAACTGTACTTGAACTGTACTACATTTCAATTGTATTGACTATACTTGTACTGTTCTCCATTTTTGTTTAATAAAATAGTCAATCAATTAATCTATAAGCTCACAACGCGTCACTTCGTGGCCCTTTCTGAGCTTGTAGATCATTTTCACTACTTCTTAAACATTTTGTTTTCTCATTTATGGAATTTCTTAGATTTTTCAGTTATTTATTAATGAAACTCATTCATGAAACTGATCTACAGCCAGTGGTAGAAAGAGCAGCTCTTCTTCAAAGAGAACGGTGTAACAGTGGCGACGTACACGTCCCTGCATGTCAGCCAGACAGACTGGTCTGTCTGGCTGTCTGTCTGTCTAGCTGTCTGTCTGTCTGTCTGTCTGCCTGTCTGTCTGTCTGTCTGTCTGTCTGTCTGAAGCCACCCACAGACAGCTGTGAGTCATCATGGTGATCTAATCCCCACCAATCCCGGTGTCTCACATCAGTGTGATGATGTCATCACAGTCTGCTATAGTTTCAACTGCTTCTCCCAACTAATTATGCACACAGTTGTGTGCGTGTGCGTGTGTGTGTGTGTGTGTGTGTATGTGCGTGCGTGCGCGTGTGCGCGCGTGTGTTGTCCTGGCCAACAGTAAGGAATCCAGTGGTGTTGTTGGCATGAGCAGGGCCATGCTATTAACCTCTGTGCCAGCTATAGACCCATCTCACCCCCGTCTGTCTGTCTGACTGGTCCTAATGATGCACGTGTGCACGCGCACGTACACACACAGCCTCTCCTGTCTAACCAGGTTTCCATTGGAGGCGAAACACACGTTTCACACGGCCTCGATCCGTCCACGGTGTCAAAGCAGTCACCCTGTTCAGTAGACGTTCAGAGTTACACTTCAGCTAAAAATTGTGTGTTGTTATTGTCTGATGAGCTGCTCACACACTCACCTCCGCTGCACATCTGCCAGCTTACTGTACACTTAAAGAGGCGGTGCCATAGTTTTGTACTTTTTCTGTTTTTCATGTGTCTAGGAGGTTGAAAGTACTTCATTAGACCCCCTGGTGTGGTTTTTATGAGAAATTATGTATTCTCTTGGTATTTGTTTGTTTTCTCTTGGAGGTTGCCACCTTGTGGTCAAAAGTGTCAGTTAAAAAACACAGATACTAAGTATGTCACAGTATCAACTCCTCCCCTAATTACCATTCACCCAACACTGTGGGGTGTGGCTAACTTCAGCTGGGTCACCACCCACCATGACATCCATGCATACTCAATTTTAACTCTTTCTGTATACTTTTTTGGAAAAAATCTTCCATCTTCCTCCTAGTATAATCATAATACCTGATAATCATGTTTTAGAGGGGGGAAAAATCATGGCACCACCTCTTTAAGCTATTCAGCTATTTCAGGTGTGCTGGACATCAACTGAGCTGGCTTAACACTAATTACAGGTCTAGGTACAGCATGCGCCTTTAGGAGCTTTTAAATAGCATAGTTTCTGAAGGCCACATCATTTGTGCCATGACACAATCAGTTCATGGTTCATAATTCAACTTTTTGCGATCAGTGTGCGTGCGCGTGCGTGTGCGTGTGCGCGTGCCGTTACTGGCACTCATTACAGTGTGACTGGCAAGAGTAACCGTGTGACAGGCAAGAGTAACAGTGTGACACAACTGCTGCAGGTTTTCACTCTAATTTGCTCCCTGTGGTCACAATAAGCAACTACACATCGGAAACAAGCCCAAACAAAAGCAACCCACAACTATGAATATTTACAAGCAACATTACAGGAAAACAAGACCAAAGTCGCTTATACTAAGCAGAACTGGCAACACTGTCAGGCCAGCGTTGCAGGCTACCGAGGTGTCATCTGGGTGTTGCATCACCCGATGTTTAAATGCCAAGTTTACCAAACTAATGCCAGCAGACCACAACAGACTAGCATGCAGTTTGAAGCAGTTTGAAGCAGTTGGGAGTAGTCTTTTTGGTGGAGAGCCACCTTTACACATGATAGCCCGAGCTCCAAGGCAATTTGACCGATTGCGACCCGGCCCGATTGATTATGATAAAACATGTGAAGAGCTCTCGTCCAGGGTGCTGCGTTCAAAGACACCGGGCGTCAGGAATGCTGAAACGTGACGCTCGGGCACTGGGAAGAGGAGTGCGTCTTTACCATAGAAATGCATTGCAGATTGACACACACACACACACACACACACACACACACACACACACACACACACACACACACACACACACACACACACACAATTCAAATCTGTGAGCTGCGTCTGTGCCCGGCACCTTTAATGAGTTTCGCAGTGTATGCACTGGGCCGTGCCCCCCCCCCCAAACAGGCAGATAAAATTCACAACGTGACACGATGGGATAAAAATATGACGGGGAAAGTGCTGTCATAATTGTCACATCGACACAACTCGCGGTCGTAAATGTTGTTAAATGGACAGCCATGGGAATTGGCTTGTGCTCTACGTGTGTGTGTGTGTGTGTGTGTGTGTGTGTGTGTGTGTGTGTGTGTGTGTGTGTGTGTGTGTGTGTGTGTGTGTGTGTGTGTGTGTGTGTGTGTGTGTGTGTGTGTGTGTGTGTGTGTGTGTGTGTGTGTGCGCGCGCATATGTGAATTGGCTTCTTGAGCTACATACATTTTTGCTGCTGGGTGGAAAAGAAACTCATATGTCCAAAACTATTATACTTTGCAACGATTCAAGAAAGACATAGCAGCAAACTGCAAGCTCAAAACCTTTGAGCTTGTAGATCTGCTATATTTTTGTGTGACACTTTAGTATGAAGAATGCCTCGAAAGTGTACATATGGAGAGGTTTCGAATTTTCGATATGCATGTCTGCGTGTGTGCGTGTGCATGCGTGACAGTGTTGATTTTGTCAAAAAATATATTGTCACTGTCGGGCAGAAGCCTTGTATCTCCAAGTTTCAAAGGTGTAGGTTTTTTCACGAAGTAAAGCCCTGCTTCATCAGACAAGGTTGTCGCAGAAAAGTAGTGAAAACAGCAGAGGCGTTGTGTGATTGTAGATCGGCTGTTTTCAGTAGTTTAGTTCATTTTTTTAAATTATAAAAACGAACAGTTTTGGACATACAAGGTTTCCACCCGACAACGACAATATATATATATTTAGTTTGTCATATTTTAGTCATCTGAAAAGTTTTAGTTTTAGTCCAGCTTTAGTCGACTAAATATACAGTTGATTCTGTAAAATGACCTAGTCTTTTAGTGCTAGTTTTATTTCATTCTTATTCTGGTCGGCATAATTTTTTCGCCATGGTTTTAGCCAACAAAATGAACGCTCTGCCTGTGTACGTGACAGGGAGAGGATCGAAGTAACGCAGCACCTGGTGCACACTGCGTGTGCGTATGTGTGTGTGTGCGCTCGCAGTGCAGTCGTAACAGATGACACCCGTGGATTAAAACTCAACATGTGTCCCGGCGCCAACAATCTCTTCACGCTTGCTTCCTTCTGCTTCCTCTCATCATAACCGTCACACAATGCCCACCCCGTCGATGCCTTTAGCAGCTCTTCACGATCATCGGCTTGCAAGTTTCGTACCGATCAACCGCGCGATCAACCGCGCGATCTCTCGAGCGCGCGCACGTGTGTACTCACTTCACTCTACTTGTGAAGACCAGTGTCCCCGCCAAGAATATAATTTGCTATACCCCCCACTCTCTCTCAACCAATAGAATCCTGGTACCATTTCCATATAGAGGGTATGCGCGTGACATCATCATCATACCCGGAAGTAATGCGGGGACGCATACTGAGTGGCAAAACACTACTTTCTGGCCTTGACATCCAACCAGAAAAGTCCTATCTGATTGCATTAAACGACATCTTCGTTATTCTGACTTTGCATCTCACTCTGCCACTCGATTTGCCATTCACTTTATGCATGTGCATACCCTCTACTCAGGGCAGGATGTAGAAAGATGGCGGCATGCGCACGCTTGCTAAATAGGCTTCATGCACCGTCTGTAGAGGACTGTATATGGCCGTAGCTTTGTCCAAAAAAACGCATGGACGTACGCACAAAGTCACTTACTGGAGCATGTTGGCACCGCTCAAAAAATGACAGAAGAAAATATCTCTTGTGTGACGCTACAATATGATCGAGTCAGGTGTTTACGAAAGTTACAGAAAAACTAGTATATTCAATCAATTCATTGCGCCACCGTTCCACCTATCCATGCCAAACTTTGCACACCACAACCTCCACCCCTCATTTCTCACATGCCCCTCTTCTAGCGCCACCATGAGGCCGATTCTTGCAAAATAACGCAAAGCGGTACACAGGTTCCTGGGTGTAGGGGATGTGCGTGGCAAATGAATTGCTCTTATTTGTGTATACATGTGACCTGACGGTCACTTATCTCCCGATTAGGATGTCTTACTGGTTCTGTGTGTGTGTGTGTGTGTGTGTGTGTGTGTGTGTGTGTGTGTGTGTGTGTGTGTGTGTGTGTGTGTGTGTGTGTGTGTGTGTGTGTGTGTGTGTGTGTGTGTGTGTGTGTGTGTGTGTGCGTGCGTGTTACGGGGGTCAGTCAGCGTGCGTGCGTGCGTGTTACGGGGGTCAGTCAGCGTGCGTGTGTGTTACGGGGGTCAGTCAGTGTGGTAACACTCACCACGGCTCTCCCAGCCCATCTGCGCGCAGGCTTGCCAAGGAGGGGGGATAATGACGGGGTGTCTGGCAACCGGCACAACGTAAAGTTGGAGACGCCGCCGTGTGAGTTCATTATGGGGGGGGAGGAAGGCGCTTTGGCAAAACGAAGCGCCATTCATCATCTAGCAGGGAACAAGGGACTGTGGCTGGAAGAATGTATGGATGGATGGTGGGATTTCTGTGTGTGTGCGCGCGTGAGTGCTTTTTCCCAGCATCAGAGGCTCTGTGTGTGTGTGTGTGTGTGTGTGTGCGTGTGTGTGTGTAAAAGCTGACTCAGCTCGGGCGTGATTGGCCCGTTACGCCGCTGGAACCCAGATGTGATAGGCTGTCGGCGGCACACCTATTAACAGATGTTTGTGTGCGAGTTCAACTGAACTGCCAGGAAGTTCAACTGAAAGGAAATCTCCCTCCAAGACTTCTGAGATCAGGCCTTCACCAGTTCCTCTCTCTCTCTCTCTCTCTCTCTCTGTCTCTCTCTCTCTCTCTCTCTCTCTCTCTCTCTCTCTCTCTTTCTCTCATACAATTAGTTACAATCGCGCAACACAGAGAGAACAAGTGAATAGCTTACATCCTGACAATAAGCGAGCGATAAGCAGTGAAACAAGGATAGCAGTGATGCTATGCAGCTGTTCTTTCTTAGTGACTCTTCAGCCAGATGCTGTGCTTGGCTCTCCTGTCCACTGGCCGCCCCTCGCTTTGATGACGACAACTCCACACATGTTGCGCAGCCAAGACGGTGCGTTTAGACAGTTTTCCTAGAACCGTGTTTCTCAAATTTCAAGGTCTCCCCTTAAAGGACAACTTTGTTTTTCTACAACAAGGGTTCATGTTTTAGATTGTAATTAGAGAAAGGTAAAGATGAGTGTTAAAATGTTGTCATTTACTGCTTTCTATTGTTTTAGCGATTTTAGTAATTTTGATTTCAGTAGGTGGGGGCATGCGTACAAGTGGCTAAATATGTATTTTTAGACACAATAAAGGTCTTTGCACACTGCTGCGTTTTTCGGGCCGAATATCGGAGTGATTTTCGGAGTGCGTGAATAAAAAAATCAACCTCACGTTATGTCAATCACGTTTGCCCACTGCCACCGGTTTCGTATTTATTTTCGGACCAGGTTTGATTTTTTCCGATTTTCGCAGCTGTTGCACTGAGTCCCTTGCTCTCTCTCCCTTTCTTCTCTCTCTCCCTGGCCTACAGCTTTCGGATTTCCAAAACGCAACGAAAACACGCAGTGCAGTGTGCAACCACCTTAAGCCAGTGATTTGTTTTTAATTACTAGTTACAGTAATACTACTAGCCCCCATAAGTCACATCTTCCCATGAAAGATTGCGGTGCATCTTGGGAATGGGCTTATTGCGTCTAAAAAGACATATTTAGCCACTTGCATGCAAGCCCCCAAATGCAAATCAAAATTGTTAAAATCACGAAAAACAATAGAAAGTAGTAAATGAAAACATTTTAACACTCATCTTTCCTTTTCTCTAATGACAATCTAACATATGAAACATTGTTGTAAAAAAAATATGTTCCCTAAAGCTTCCCGCCCCTTATGGCGTCTTACTGGTATTATATACTCCCTGTTGTCAATCTAGCCTATAGTCTAATTCTATTGGCTCTGGCTTGCTTGCTCTAAAGCGCTTTGTGATTGGTTTGTTTTTTCCTATGGCAGGTGGGGCCCTACAGCCAGCAGCAGGGGATGTCTGGTTACAGCCAATCACAGCAGCAGCAGCAGCAGCAGGGCACGCCCCCGTACTTCAGCCCCCCTCAACAGACCCCTCCTCCTCCCCCTGGACCCTCGCAGACCCCCTACCTGCAGCCCAGACCCCCTCCCCAACAGGTAGACACACACACGCACGCACGCACGCACACACGCACACACGCGCACACTCTCATTGTCTGCATAGCAATATTGCTTTTGTCAAACGTGCATTATCTTTTTGGGAGCTTTTTCTGCCTTTATTTAGGGAAAAGCTAGGGACAGTAAAGGTTGTCGGGAGCGGGGACTCGAACCCGCGACGTCAGGCTCCTTATGAGCTTAGTTGCCTGGACAGCTGGACCCAAATGTAGCCTACAGTATTGATATGGATTCAGTTTGAACCTAAAGTAGTTCAGCCTAATTCGTTATTCCTTCTTCACTTTTTTTTACAGATATGTCATGTATTTGTTTTATCATTATTAAAAAATAAAACATACACATTTGAAACTTGGAGATTACACACACACACACACACAATGCACGCACACTTTCGTGCGCACTCTCATGGTGCACATACCAGATTAGGATGTCATTTTGTTTTGTGACCTCTCGTTATGCTCTGGAGATCCAAGCTGAGGAGAGCTGTGTGTTTCTCATCATTCTGTGCTCACATTAAACCCCACAGCACAATATCCTTGTAGGAAACCTTGTATGTCCGAAAACCTGTTTGTTTTGTATTCGTCATTTTAAAAATTATTTGAACTAGCCAAAATAGCCGATCTACAAGCACACAGACATTTGCACAAGACTATAATGAAAATGGCAGATCTACATGCACACAACGCCTCACACCGCATAGATCGGCTATTTTCACTATAGTCTTGTGAGAATAAAAAAGGACACGTTTGAAACGTGGAGATAGGAGGTTTCCTCATGACAGTGAGGATATACAGCAGTGCAGATATATATAATTGCGACCGTTAGGTCGCAGTTACTACCAAAACCTCGACAGGCTGTCTGTCAGTCTGTCCGTCAGTCTGTCCGTCAGTCTGTCAGTCTGTCCGTCACGTCACACTTTTCCCCAACTCTTATCTCCGCCACCGTTGCCCCAATCCATGCCAAACTTTGCACACACACACTCCTTGCCTGCCAATCCACAACCTCCACCCCTCCCGGACCCCCGGAGCTCCAGGGACCCCCAGGGACCCCTGTCGCCGCCGCCAAAAAGTGCTAAAATGACCAATGACCAACCCAACGGGGCTGTTCACGGGGAATTCCCAGGGACCACCGACTCCTGGTGCTCTAGAATGGATGCAAAAGTGGTCGCACCCCTAGTGGAGGACCCCCGCCACTGCAGCGCACATAAAATGCCGTAACTCGGGCTAGGAGCGACCGGGAGAGCCGGGGGCCGGTACCCACGCACCCGCCTCGGCGGCGCCAAGAGAGCTGTCAACATGAATCTGTCCCATATAGCGCCACCATCAGGCCAATTTTTTCAAACACATTTTTGGACACGGCTCCTACAGATTTTGCCCTAAAATCACGCAAATCGGTACACAGTATGTCTACATTCATGTCATCAACATGGATTTGTCCCATGTAGCGCCACCATCTGGCCAATTTTTTCAAACACATTTTTGGACACTGCTCCTACAGATTTTGCCCTAAAATCACGCAAATCGGTACACAGTATGTCTACACTCATGTCATCAACATGGATCTGTCCCATATAGCGCCACCATCAGGCCCAATTTTTTAAACACATTTTTGGACACTGCTCCTACAGATTTTGCCCTAAAATCACGCAAATCAGTACACAGTATGTCTACACTCATGCCATCAACATTGATCTGTCCCATATAGCGCCACCATCAGGCCGACTTTTTCAAACATATTTTTGGACACTGCCCCTATAGATTTTGCCCTAAAATTACGCAAATCGGTACACAGTATGTCTACACTCATGTCATCAACATGGATCTGTCCCATATATTTTTTCAAACACATTTTTTGGACACTGCTCCTACACATTTTGCCCTAAAATCACGCTGCGACCTGACGGTCGCTTATCTCCCGATTAGGGAGTCTTACTGGTGTATGTACTCAGTACATGTGACGAGTGGAAACCTCATTATGTCCAAAACTGCTTGGATTCAAACTCAAAAAGCATCACAAATGGCATCCAACTCCATAAGCTCAAAACGCGGCGTGAGGATCTGCTACTGTTGATGCTTTTGTCTGATCAAGTAGGGAATCAATTTACGAAAGAATTAATAAAAAACATATGGCGATAAGAGGTTTCTGCCCGACTGCAACGACAGGCATTATACACATGCACACATCTACAGTACATGCAGTATACACATGCACACATCTACAGTACATGCAGTATACACATGCACACATCTACAGTAGATGCAGTATACACATGCACACATCTACAGTAGATACAGTATACACATGCACACATCTACAGTACATGCAGTATACACATGCACACATCTACAGTACATGCAGTATACACATGCACACATCTACAGTACATGCAGTATACACATGCA
>NC_137827.1:10883485-10895985 GCF_963921795.1 Nannobrachium achirus | reverse complement strand
TTATTAGACCCACACAGATATTCTATAGATAATCTATTCATTTTTATGCTGCAGATAGAAAGATATATTTTTTTTAATGATAACATTCAGATGTTTGATTAAACAATTATCATCTTTTACCTCAAAATATTTACTAGTTGGTGTGATGATGGTTCAGGTCATTCAAATGGGTCCCAGAAATGTTTTATGGGTTCCTTTGAAATGTTTTTTGAGTGTTGTGAGCTTGTAGATAGGCTATATTCAAAACAATTTGGCGGGACCTCTCTGGGGGTCTCGACCCACAGGTTGACAACAACCCATGCCTTACCATTGAAACTTGAGGGAAAACAAATTACCTTATGACCAACCAAAGTCAGGAGGTTTGTTATGATACAAGCTTTATTTTTAGAGAATTACTCACTCATTATCATCCTAGCTTTTCGCTTTTCTACTAACAATAATGGCATGGTTTTTATGACTAAGCCAATTATGTAATAGATAAAATAGACGCAAAATAGACGCGACGATTTCACCGCGATTCGCGACGACACACGCATGCATCAATGGTGAAAACATAAGCACTTTACAAATAGCAGCAAATAGCTACTTGTTTATAGTTAATAAAAACAGATGCATGGATTTACAAGGTGATCTAAATAATCTCATCAATACTGCCAGAACACACAGCTATGGATGAGACTCCAGCACAGTTCAGCTTTGCAAGCAGTGAGATGGCTGATAGCGATAGCAGGACGGATAAGTAGTTTGCGTCCTGTTAGTTTAATGCATCCATTATAAAAAATATGCTTCAAAGAATGCAGGCCAAGCTGCATCACTGCTTTACTAAAGTCCCGTGAAAGTGAAACTAAATCGTGGACCACTGTGCCGTGCTCCTGCACACAATCACAACTCAGTCAGTGCTGTAGACACTCTGTAGCCTGTCTGCGTGCTGCACGGGGGAGGGGCCGTGAAAGCAGGGGACAGATCCTCAAACTATATGACACGTTGAGCCGCGAGACGTTATAGCTTGTAGATCTGTTCTTTTTGGCGAATTACACCACAGTACTATAGAAGTATAAATTAAGCAATAGAGCTGCGACTCATGGAACGTGCACTCGCTGTATCCAGAGCCTTTTCTAAATGACTGTTTGTATCACGAGAGAAACGATATTCTGAAATGGCCTATCGTGGCAAAGCTGTATCGCCGAGACGATAATTATCGCCATATCGCCCACCCCTACTCTCCATTGACATTCAATGGACAGGCCGCGGGCCGCCATTTGAGCTCAATACTGCTCAATTCGTGCTTGATCGTCTCAAACCACCATTGGTATGGGCATCGGAACGTATATAGATGCCACACAGAAAGTTTCCGAATCAAAATCCGACCTAGTGAAGCTACGTGAGGGTCGGATGGTTTGCATTGAGCCTAGCGGCTAACAGAGGCCTACGTAAACAGGAAGCTATGGCTTAAAGGTGACGTCATAATCGTATCCTTTTTTTTCACGGTTTTCATCTGTATGCTAGTCGAAGGTAAGCTAACCGTTCCGCTCCGTCTATCAACCCAAATTAAAAGCTTAAACAATGCTTTTATATAAAAGTCGCTCCGAGTCGCTCGGCACTAAACGCCATCATTAGTTAGTCGCCCCGAAAGTCGCTCGGCGCTAAGTGAGTTAATATAATCGGTTTAATTTATAGCATGATGTCTTTCTTACCTATTTGGGAGAAAGTTCTGACACTCTCACAGTGAGACACACACAACAGCCTGCCTGCAGGCTGCCGTGCGTCGCACAGGCTGCAAGATTGACAGTTTGACGACGAATGAGAACACATTTATTTGCATCGCGGGTCGCAGATCCGGTTCTAGACCGGATCCAGCCGGATATGGCAACATTTGCGGGAGCGGCCGGGATTTCCGGGAGGTTTAGTGCCACTCGCGGGTGTGCGGGAGGAGACTCTGATTTCCGGGAGACTCCCGCAACATCCGGGAGACTTGGGATGTCTGCTATCTGTATCTGTTATGTGTGCACATGCATGGAAGGTTTAAGTTTACTTGTAATTATCAACAAGTTATAAAACACCAGTGGTGTAAAGTAACAAAGTACATTTACTTAAGTACTGTGTACTTAAGTGCAGTTTTGAGGTATTTGTACTTTACTTGAGTGGTTCCAGTTTTCAGTACTTTTACTTCTACTCCACTACATCTCAGATTCAAATATTGTACTTTTACTCCATTACATTTAGTGGAACACTTTAGTTACTAGTTACTTTGCAGATATAAATTAAAATATTATAAAACATACATACAACACTTTAGCCATATTTTATACCTTGGCTACTTGAAAATAGCCGATCTACAAGCTCACAACTCGTCGCATCGCGACGCGTTGTGAGCTTGTAGATCTGCTATTTTCAAACATTTTGAACTTTTAATTTTGTTACTTTAAGTATATTTTGATCCCAATACTTTCGTATTTTTACTCAAGTACATTTTGAATTACAGAATTGTACTCGTAACGGAGTATTTCTATATTGCAGTATTGATACTTTTACTTCATTAAAACATCGGAGTACTTTTTCCACCACTGTAAAACACGGCATGTACACACGTATGTGTATGTATCTCCTTACTTTACATACCGTGTGTGTGTGTGTGTGTGTGTGTGTGTGTGTGTGTGTGTGTGTGTGTGTGTGTGTGTGTGTGTGTGTGTGTGTGTGTGTTTGTGTGTTTGTGTGTGGCCGCAACAGGATATGTGGTCGTTCCTCAGCTCTCGTGCAGTGAGTGCGTGTGTGTGCATGCGTGCATGTGTGCGTGCCTGCGTGTGTGCGTGTGTGTGTGTGTGTGTGTGTGTGTGTGTGTGTGTGTGTGTGTGTGTGTGTGTGTGTGTGTGGTGTGTGTGTGTGTGTGTGTGTGTGTGTGTGTGTGTGTGTGTGTGTGTGTGTGTGTGTGTGTGTGTGACATGCCATGGTCTTATCTGTGAAGCTGCAGTTCCTTCCTGTAGCTCAGAGCCAGAGCGTTGAAACACAAGCCAGTGTCTAATCTCCCCCTGCCTTATCCCAGATCAGCTCTTCACATAGCCATCACGGCTGTTCTCCCATCAGCTCTTCACACAGTCTATACCGTATTTACTGTCTTTTAAACATCGACTGAAGGGGTTAACTGCCGCGTCGTCCTTATACCGTTTAACTTGGGGACGTGCGTGCAATCGCGCACCATCTGTGCACAGATCATGTACCGGGCGTGTGTAGACCCGATCAAAACTTTGAAATAAAAAAATAAAAAAGACCTTTCCATCGCTGAGCTCCGTCTCCTACTGTTTACACGGAAGCTAACGGTAGCTGCGCCATGGGCCCGCCCCCGACCGGATACGGAAACTGATTCGATTTCATCGGGACTATCGGGAGAGGTGGTTAATGAGTTCTCAATGTGGCTGTATTCTCAATGTGGACCCCCTCCCCTGGAACCCCCTCAAGGAATCCCTGGGGGTTCCCCCGTCCCGATCACACTTTGAGAACCTACTGAATTGTCCAGTAGGCCTGGCGGAGACGTGCGCTCAGAGGAGTGTGATTCCTCTATTTTCAAGCGGTTCCAACCGCTTTGTCTGTTTCTCCCGTGTCTGTCTGGACTGTCATTAATCAATTAGAGCAGTGGTTCTCAACCTTTTCAGCCTGCGACCCCCATTACATTTCGTATAACACGGTTCTATTGTGAAAATAGCAGATCTACATGCTCACAACTTGTTGTGAGCATGTAGATCTGCTATTTTCAAAATTTCTGCCTCTAATATTTGAGAATTTGGCCAATGTTTAATTTGTAATTTTAGAAGTATTAAAAAGTCCTTGAATTGTCACTTTAGAAATGTGCAGATAGCCTCTATACACTTACTTTTGAGTGAGAAAACAATGTTGCACATTAAGTTAATCATCTGGGGACCCCCAAAATTATTTGGGGACCCCCTGGGGGTCCCGACCCACAGGTTGAGAACCACTGAATTAGACCAATGGTCTTAGGTTTGACTCGAAAACACGAATTTTACTGCCGCCAAATTAGTTACATTTTCGCTAGAAACAGACTATCAAATATGAGTGACTGACTAATCATAAACCATACAGAGCCACCCCCCCGACAATATCGCGGAGACAGTTCATTTATTTTTGGACCACAATGCTTATATGAGATGATTTTAAGATGACCCAATGTTATTCTCCATAGAGAAATTACTTCCGTGGAACCGGGGGATGAGCGAGTGATGTCATGACTTTGGTACTCTATAGTAAGACGGAATTCTTTTCCCTGCAGATTCCTCGTGGCTCGCATCAATGCAACCACACTTGCAATTTTCCAGAATTTTGCCCTGTGCCCCCCGCCCCCAAATCTTTGTCAATGACGCTGAACAGTTTTTGACATGACTTTCCACATACGGAGATAATTCTGCCCGACGATACGAAAATTACTACTTTGAATATACTCTTCACATTAAGATAAGCCTCTTTGATCAGTTGGTTTGGCTGTAGACTCCCTTCATCTCCTAGAACAGTAATTAACAGCATGTATCATTACGCTGTATATTTGGCGATGCTGCTTTGCATATTAATATCATTTAATACATATTCATAATATATGTGCTGGTATGCTTTGTTAAATTTGGACGCGGCTGCTGCTAAAACACACATACGCGGAACCTTTAATTGTATAGCTGTATTTAAAATGGCTTATGAATTATTATTATTATTATTGTGTTGCTGTCTAATAGTCTCTGCATCACTGAGGCAGTTATAATTTAGAAGCGGTTTCCCATTAAAGTTATGTTTCAACTTTGTTTATAATTTTTCTTTATGTAAATGTTGTGGCATATGGTAGGCGTTTAGCTCACTATTTCATATTGGACTAAATGTGAGCATGTATATCAGCTATTTTCACAATAGAACCATGTTATACCAAATGTAATGTAGCACTGTAATATTGGATCATTCCGTTCTTGACAATAAGCAGTCCTACTGTTTAAAAGCTGTACATATGCTCACATGGAGCAAAAATAATGATAGAAAATAATTTTTGATTTATTTTTCAACTTCGACTTTCGACTTTCTCTGGTGGGAGTCGACTTGTGTAATGAAGTCGACTTGTCGACTTTTTCGTTAATGCCCCACGACACACAAAGCTAAAAGGTGGGAGGGAGCGCTTAACCGCTCCAAACATGTGAATACTTTTTTCCGTCACTGGCCTCTGGAATGAGAAGCTCAGCTGACAGCTTTGTGACAGAGCCTCTTTGAAGTAGGAAGTCATTCTGCGTGGCATTTACAGTCTCCTGTGAAACCCAACCTCACCCCCATGGCTGTTTCCTGTATTAGCCTTAACTGTTTCCTCTTCCTGTCTGCTAGAGGAGCAGTGAGTGGTGTCTGGGGAGAGCACGCTTGTCATTTAAAACCAGCCCTCAAACTATTGGAGGAGACAAGCTCTGTTACAGCCGCCTGTGTGTGTGTGTGTGTGTGTGTGTGTGTGTGTGTGTGTGTGTGTGTGTGTGTGTGTGTGTGTGTGTGTGTGTGTGTGTGTGTGTGTGTGTGTGTGTGTGTGTGTGTGTGTGTGTGTGTGTGTGTGTGCGCGTGTGCGTGCGTGCGGCGCGCGCGCGCAGGGTCTGTAACTCTGAGAGTGAACAAATTGAACCAATTGGAACCCTTATTTGGGTCCTTTTTGTGCACTCTCCGAGTTGAATTAGGAAGCAGGACTTTTGCAGTGTAAATTGCAGGTCCCAGAGATTCAAAATAAACTGTTTATTGTACTCTATTGTACTCTATATGATAATTTGAGGGTGCCTTTGTTTGATGTAATGCAAAAACAAAAACCTGAGTTTTTCTGGGAAGATGATGGACAGACGTTGGAATGGTTGTTTAATTATGAAGTCTTTAAGACGGCATATTTTGTTTCTGGAGTAGAAGACAGTCTCAGCTTTTCAAATAATAGCTTGGATTGTTAACGTTGGTTATTTGTTTGATCATTGTTAGTGTGAATTGTTATGTTGGTGAATTGTTTAAAATGAAATGTAAAAGTGTCCTGTAAGTCCATATATGGGCTGGGCTTCCTTGGAAGCATGACACTTTGATAAAGAAAAATCAATTAATCAATCATGTTTATCAAATGGGGTCCCTGTGGCCTAATGCACTTCAAAGAGAGAGAGAGAGAGAAAGAGAGAGAGAGAGAAAGGGCAAGGGAACCAGTGGCGACAGTTGTGAAAATCTGAAAATAAATACGAAACCGGCGGCAGTGTGCAAGCGTGATTGACATAACGTGAGGTTGATTTTTTTATTTACGTGCTCTGAAATTCAGAAAAAAAACAGCAGTGCCCAAAGACCTTTAGTCTGGAATTTCTGTGTGAAACCTGCATTTCCAAGGGGTGGATTAAAAAATGAAAATGCAGCTGGTGATAAATCCACCCCATATTTGCATACTGGGCCTTGATTGGTCCCTCACTACTTCGGGGGGAGCGAAATCCAATCACAACATAGCGGTGCCAGACCAAATCAGCCGAGGGCAATTATTTATTGCTTGCGCCAGCAGAATGCGCAAGTACTGCGTCCGGTCTGTCACGTATCTCTCTGTTTACGCCCGTAGCCAATCAGGGGCCAGCATTGTTGGCGACGTCACCATCTACAAGTGCAACCTGATATAAATAACAATGCGCTCTGCTGGCGCACAAGTAGGCCATACATGGCGACTAAGGGTGCAACGGTTTACAAAATTCACGGTTCGGTTCGATATTTTGGTGTCGCGGTTCGATACTTTTTCGATACAAAAAACAAACAGAAATGTCCTTGATTTATAAATGTATTTTTATAACTATGTATTTTTTTGTTTTAACTTGGGTACTTTACAGTACCCAAGTGGTTCTATAAGTGGGCTCTGCGGACCCCTAGGGGTCCTTGAGGGGGTTCCAGGGGAATGTGGATGTGGAGTGGTATTGTATTGTATTTTATTGTATTGTATTGTTCGGTACAAGGTCATTCGGTTCGGTACACCCTCGTATCGAACGGTTCAATACTTGTATTGTTGCACCCTTAATGGCGACGAGTGCACAAGATGCAAGTTGGCACCTCAACAGAGCGCAGTCTAGTTCTTTTGTGCAATGGGGGGAGGAGAGAGAGAGGGAGAGAGAGAGAGAGAGAGAGAGAGAGAGAGAGAGAGAGAGAGAGAGAGAGAGAGAGAGAGAGAGAGAGAGAGAGAGAGAGAGAGAGAGAGAGAGAGAGAGAGAGAGGTGGGGGGTTGGTGCCCAAAGTTCAATGTCATTAATTGGTCAGCATTTGAATATTAAGTGAAGAACTCTGTTAATTAACAGGATAATAAAAAGTGCAGCGGCTGGGGGGGGGGGAGTGTGTGGGGGGGGGAGCGTGCAGGAAATGGAGGGCGCACGGCAGAGAGGTAGGGAGAGAGACACAGAGAGAGAGAGAGAGAGAGAGAGAGAGAGGAGAGAGAGAGAGAGAGAGAGAGAGAGAGAGAGAGAGAGAGAGAGAGAGAGAGAGATGCCTGGTAAAGGTCTGGCGGTGGGTAATTTGTGGCGAGCAGAGCGTTAATTGTCATAACCTTTTAAATGGCAGAGTTTATCGGAGTCCTCTAAATGTCCCCGCGTATCTCCACGGCAACCCCCCGGTCCCGCCGCGCTCCCATTGGCTGCCGCCAACGAGCACTTAAATCTGATGAGTTTTTTTTTTTTTTTTTTTTTGTGAGCACGCACGTGTGTGTGATGGCTGGGTGGGTGGGTGTGAGAGAGAGAGAGAGAGTTTTTAATTTAAGTGTGTGTGTGTGTGTGTGTGTGTGTGTGTGTGTGTGTGTGTGTGTGTGTTGTGTGTGTGTGTGTGTGTGTGTGTGTGTGTGTGTGTGTGTGTGTGTGTGTGTGTTTTGCCTCCGCGTTGACTGACACTTGCTAATTGCTCGGACTACAATTCGGTCGGGCAATTTGTTTTTCCCTTTTTTTCTCTCTCTCTCTCTCTCTCTCTATCGCTCTGTCCTTTTGATTTATGTTTGTTTTTCTACAGACGTGTTGAGATTCAAATGCAAATGAACGAGCAGACCAGAGAGCTGTTGTCTTTGTTTGTGTTGTTGTTTGCTTTGCTGCAGGGACGCAGGGACGTGCTGCGCCCCTGATTCAGCCCGGGAAAAAGAGTTGGAGAGGCCCTCATTGCACGCTATAGAGAGATCTCTCTCTCTATAGCACTGCTGCTACTCAAAGAAGTGACAAGCCAGTGGGCCAATTACATGAGTTATATTTTGTCGTTGTCGGGTGGAAACCTTGTATGTCCAAAACCGTTTGTTTTGTATTTATAATTTTAAAAATGATTTAAACTAGTGAAAACAGCCGATCTACAAGCACACAACACCTCGCATTGTGTGCTTGTAGATCTGCTGTTTTCACTACTTTTGTGCAACGGCCTTGTATGATGAAGCAGGGCTTTACTTTGTGAAAAAAATTATACATTTGAAACTTGGAGTTACGAGGTTTCTGCCCGACAGTGACGATTTACTTTGTTGGCCGCCCAGCCCCCAAAATGGAACGAACATAAAACGACATTTTATTTTTAATTTTTTCCCAATGGCCAGCACGTCCCTGCTTTGCAGTGTGGCGATGGAACAGGAATTTTTTTAAGCAGGCATTTGTAACTCAAATTTTGCTTCTGTGGGGTCCCTGGAACGAAATATTTTGAGATACGGGTCCTTGGCCAAATACATATCATTTTGGGGGTCCTTCACATGAAAAGGTTTGAGCACCACAGACATAGAAACAGGTTTTTCAAAAAAACCTTAGAAGGATTTGAAATATTCAAATATTCAAAAATAGCAATTCTACAAGTTCGCAACGCTGTGAGCTTGTATATCTGCTATTTTTCAATAGATAAAGCACAACATAATGCATAATAATGTGTCCCCTAACCTAAATGGGTTAAACCTAACCCTGACCATTTAGATAGAAATAGTGTGTGTGTGTGTGTGTGTGTGTGTGTGTGTGTGTGTGTGTGTGTGTGTGTGTGTGTGTGTGTGTGTGTGTGTGTGTGTGTGTGTGTGTGTGTGTGTGTGTGTGTGTGTGTGTGTGTGTTCACAGTTCAACTGTGTTTACTGGCATGAAACCGCCCTCTTTCCATTGAAATGCATCGGTGAAATGGGGATTCCACTCTCATAGTGGCTGCAGCTGCAGTAAAAGTCTGGAATTCAAAATGTACTTGAGTAAAAATATGAAAGTATTGGCATCAACATGTGCTACCAAGGCAAAAGTACTTTTTATTTTATTTTTCAGATAGCAGATTTACAAGCTTGTATTACGAAGCCTCCTTGCTCGTTGTGAGCTTGTAGATCGGCTACTCTCAAATAGACAAAGTATAAAAGTGCTTAACTGGTTTAACACATGTTTTGTATAAATAATCTAAATCTACAAAGTAACTTGTAACAAATGTTTTCAAATAATTCCAGTGGAGAAAAGAGTAAAATATTTGCCACTGACTAACCCTAAAGCTGTATTCAGACTACAGCATTAAAGTTATAAAAATAAGTAAGCTAAACAACCAGGCAGCTTGGTCAAAACCATGCAGCTTTATTTTTATGCAAATGAGCGTGTCCAAGGTACCTGTCACTCAACTCTATGCCAGTCAGCCTGCTTTCGATGAGAGAAAACAGGTTGTTTTAACAGGAGTGCAATCTGGAACCTATAATATAAAATAGCCTCTCTAGATGGGAAATAAGTTACTACATAATCTTTTTCTGGTTAAAAAATAAGAATAGAACATTCAAACAAGCTGTTAAATAACTTAACGAGCTGTTTTGGTCGGTACCTTTGCCTGTACGTAGGCTGGGACACACACACACACACACACACACACACACACACACACACACACACACACACACACACACACACACACACACACACACACACACACACACACACACACACACACACACACACACACACACACACACACACACACACACACACACGCTCCCCCCAGACTGGTCTCCTCTCCTCAACCTCTGGTCTGGAGGGAGGCTATTATTCCAAACGTACGAGACGGTGGTTGTAACACCGTCTCCTACGGTAGGAATACTCGCTCACGGGAGGACACAGGGTTTTCACGACTCGTTGGTTGTATATCCTTTCATTTCAGTCCATATATATGCCAAATTATCATTAATATTACATATATAGCCGTTATTTAAAAAAAGTTAAAATATTTATGTCGCAACTTCTGCAGCTCCGTGTCTGTGGTCAGACCAGTTGATTTGGGGGGCTGAATGAATCCCCGCCTACTCACATCATGCTGTGCTCTGATTGGCTGGGCAAAACAAAGCCAATGTGAACGATGAAAAAAGCTGCGTTAAAATTCAGGACTAGTGAAAAAAAAGCAAACTTTTCATTTCCAAGCTTTTTTTCGAGCATGGAAGCTGGTTTCCATAGAGATAACATTGAATTACCAAGCTAAACTTTAGCTTTGCTGCTCTGTATGTGCACGAGGCATAACATAGACGGGTTTCTTGTTTACAAACATTGAGACTAAATGCACAGCTGACTGTATCATCTAATCAATTCCGTCCAATCCCCAAACCTGTTGTTTTGGGGAACGCTGGTTTCATTCAAGAGCGCCTCGTTTCATTGGCTAATTTTGGTACCGACCCCTGCGCACGCATCTATCTCTTATCAGTGTTACGTGTACCAGAAACCCGTCTATAGGAACGTTTTTTTTATTTTTATTATTATTATTTTTTTTGTTTAGGACCCCTGTTGAAGACCAATGAGTTCAAATATAGAATCTATATTATAGAATCTATCTATCTATAAATGCGACAAATCTCTGTCTGCGTGTCTGCGTGTCTGTGTGTATGTAATCCGCGTACCGTTCGTCCCACCGGCTTCAGATTCGGCACTCGCGTTCCCCGCCGCGGCGCGGAGTGCAGTGCCGGGCCTCGACCCGACGCGCGGTTTACCGAAACCGGCGCAAAACGTTCAGAATCTCCTTATGGCATAAGGAGATTCTGAACAGCCTGATGTCAACAATCAGCTCCACCGCATAAGGCATATGCGGTGGAGCTGATTGTTGACATCAGGCTGTTCCGGAGGAAATCGGCGCAAGCGCTGACTCATTGTGACATCACTTCATAAAAGGCTCTGACATCACGTACACCACATGAGTCAATGGGCATAAATGGACACAGGCAAACAGATGGTCAAAACGGGTCCTATGACAACAGGTATAATGGGGTTTGCATTAATGGGGGAACCGGCACTGGATGCAGACAGAGAGATACAGATATCTCCATATATGAGCATAAATGGACACAGGCAAACAGATGGTCAATACAGGCCCTACAGAGATCTCCATATATGGGCATAAAATGGATGCAGACAGACAGATAACTCCATATATGGGCATAAATGGACACAGGCAAACAGATGGTCAAAACGGGTCCTACAGAGATCTCCATATACAGTATGGGCATAAAATGGACGTAGACAGACAGATATCTCCATATATGGGCATAAATGGACACACGCAAACAGATGGTCAAAACAGGGGGCACAGACAGATACAGAGATCTCCATAATGTGCATAAAGGGACACAGACAAACAGATACAGAGATCTCCATATATGGGCATAAAATGGATGCAGACAGAGAGATACAGATATCTCCATATACTGTATGAGCATAAATGGACACAGGCAAACAGATGGTCAATACAGGCCAGAGATGTAAAAGAGTCTTTGATCTCGAGTCAAGTCCGAGTCACAAGTCTTTGATCTCGAGTCACGAGTCGAGTCGAGTCTTTAGTGGTCAGCCCGAGTCGAGTCACGAGTCTTTCATCACGAGTCACGAGTCGAGTCACGACTCACGAGTCACATAAATATCAAGTTAGCTGAAGTAAAATAGCTGATGATGAGCTAAACATGTGTGTTTTATTTCGCTGTTTTAATATTTAAATCTTACGATGAAAGGTCCATGCAGACGGCTGTGTCTGTGGCACCAGAGAGGAAAGAAGAAAGGAGAAGTAAAGGCCAATATTTGTCGGGCTTGTCATGCATTATAGTGCTTAAAATAAAGATTGTTCACGAGTCTTATGAGCTCGAGTCGAGTCGAGTCGAGTCTCGAGTCTTTGAGGGGCGAGTCCGAGTCGAGTCTCGAGTCTTTGAGGGGCGAGTCCGAGTCGAGTGACGAGTCTCCAAAAACGCGACTCGAGTTGACTCAAGTCGCGAGTCTTTTACTCGAGTCCCCATCTCTGATACAGGCCCTACAGAGATCTCCATATATGGGCATAAAATGGACAGAGACAGACAGATAACTCCATATATGGGCATAAATGGACACTGGCAAACAGATGGTCAAAACGGGTCCTACAGAGATCTCCATATACAGTATGGGCATAAAATGGACGTAGACAGACAGATATCTCCATATATGGGCATAAATGGACACACGCAAACAGATGAGATGAGATGACAACAGGTATAATGGGGTTTGCATTAAAGTGCGGGGCATTCATTCCCT
>NC_137827.1:10875985-10878485 GCF_963921795.1 Nannobrachium achirus | reverse complement strand
GTGTGTGTGTGTGTGTGTGTGTGTGTGTGTGTGTGTGTGTGTGTGTGTGTGTGTGTGTGTGTGTGTGTGTGTGTGTGTGTGTGTGTGTGTGTGTGTGTGTGTGTGTGTTTGCATCAACTGCATGTTTGTGCCCTATTGATTTACACTCCATGTAAAAGCTCCCCCCCCCCCCCTCCACACTCATAACAGCTCTGGCTCAAGCGGTCGTTCTATTCAATCAAACCTATAATATTGCGCTGCTCCTCTCTCTCCACGCTGCTGTCTAATAGCGTTTAACTTGCGGTTTGATTCCCCTGGAGGACCCCCATCCATCCCCCCCCCCCCCCCCCCATCCCCCCCCCCCCGCTCGCTTCAAACGCTGATCCCCCCCCACCACCACACACCCACCTCCACACCCAACCCGCCGCTTCTATTACGCTAAAGATGAAGTCTCTTGAAACGCGACGACGATGAATCACAAAGTGCGTGCCTCTGTGTGTGTGTGTGTGTGTGTGTGTGTGTGTGTGTGTGTGTGTGTTTGTGTGTGTGTGTGTGTGTGTGTGTGTGTATGTGCGCTTGTGTGTATGTGTGCGTGTGTGTGTGTAGATAGGATTAGCCGTGGCCTAAGGCTTAAGGTATGGAGTGTGCGGAGTGTGTTTTAGCGTCGTCTAAATTAGCCTGGAAATGGGATTTTGAGACAATGGACTGGAAAAGACGACAATGAAATGGATTCACTGTGATGCTCTCTCTCTCTCTCTCTCTCTCTCTCTCTCTCTCTCTCTCTCTCTCTCTCTCTCTCTCTCGTTCTGTTTATTCAAGGTTTCTTTTTTTGCATTCATTCTTTCTCCCCCTCTTTCTTGCATTTTGAGCTTGGAGATCTGATAATTTTGATTATTTTGTGTGATGCTGTAGTATGATCAAGTGTGGCACTAAAACCCATTTAGGCCTAGAATTATTTCATGCTTTAACTATTGAAAAATAGCAGATATACAAGCTCACAGCATTTAGATTTGAATATATGGTTTTAAAAGCAAACATTTGTAACTCTAATATTTGCTTCTGGGGGGTCCCTGGAACAACATATTTTGAGATGGGGGTCCGTGGCCAAATAGATGTAATTCTGGGGGTCCTTGACATGAAAAAGTTTGAGAACCACTGATTTAGAAGAAGGATTTAGAAGACATTTATAGAATCGGGTCAAAAATATTCAAAGACTTGCACAAAATAATGTTCATGATAAAAAAAGAAAAAGAAAAAAAAGCAGATATACAATGTATATCTGTATTTAATAATTAAAGCATGAAAATAATGTTAAAGTATTATTTGGCTTTTCCCCAGCTATTTTCGATGGCCTCCTAAAAGTTTGATGTTCAAACAACTACAGTAGTACGAACCTGTGTGTGTGCACATGTGTGCGTTTGCGGTGTGTGTGTGTTTATGTGTGTGTGTGTGTGTGTGTCTGTGATAGGCGTTGCATGTCAGCACGTGTTTCTCTGTGTTTACCTTTGGAAGTGTTTGTGTGTGTGTGTGCGAGCGAGCGCATGTGTGCGTTGTGCGTGCGTTTGTGAAAGACTTCCGACCATGTAATGAAAGCCTGCTGCTTGGCGCGCCGCCAGACCAGGCTCCCATTGAGAAACACACCAGCCAAGTCCGTGCACGAGCACAGGCACGTGCATGAGCACAGGCACGTGCACGAGCACAGGCACGTGCACGCTAGCAGAGGGCTTACCCCGGGGTAAGCCCTCTGCGGAGGAAACTTCTGAAGTCCCCCGTTTTAGGCATGTCGTTATTAGGTCAGTGTTGTCTTAGTCTTTTGAATAAAATGTCGTTCAGTTTTAGTCATAAGTTTAGTTTTAGTCGAATTGTAGTCGACTAAATATCATAAGATTTTAGGGGACTAAATCTACAGTTGATTTAGTCAACTGGAATGTATTTTGCCGGGCCTTGATGGCATCGTAAGGACTGATTTTACACTTGGTTGTGTGCTGAAAATAGCAGATCTACAAGCTCACAACGAGTCGCGCTGCAAACACATTCAGTCATTGTGATTGGCTGAGACCGCCATGTAAGTGCAGTTCAGTGTAGGCGAATCCCCCGCCCAATCAGTTTTTTCGTTATCTTTTTCCTTAATCACGTCACGTGGCACCCTCATTGGCTGCTGCCCTCTGCCCTCCGGCCCTGTCTCTGAGGCGTTGGGAGCTTTTCGATCTGCAAAGACAGAGGTCTTCAACAGGGGTCCCTCAGAGTTACTACAGGGGGTCCTCTCAAATCTTTGAGTGATAGGAACCTTTTTTTTCTTATTTTTTATATTAAGCACTTGAACCCTTAGTGTTCATATTCTGAGAACCAAATACTTACCGGTAGGTACTTTACTCCACTGCTATTTTATACAATGGAGGAAAAACCTATTGGAAAACTTACGACAGCAGCATTCAATACCATGGGAAAATCCACGGAAAAAACACATGGACAAGCTGTACACACAAAGTCACTGATTGGAGCGGCTAGATTTGTCGACCCC
>NC_137827.1:10868485-10870985 GCF_963921795.1 Nannobrachium achirus | reverse complement strand
ACACACACACACACACACACACGCACACTGGCTATAGGGAACACCACACCGAACACCATGGCCTGAACCCAACTAACCATGCTGGCAGGGTATCTAACTTCATTCACACCAAATGTCTCTAAACTTCAAGTGGCTTCATTTTCGTTTCCGGTGGGAGCCCCCATGCTCCATCTCTCTGGAAAATGACACAACTTGTAGCGTTTCCAACACGTTGAAAGGGAACCCATCCCAGCAAGCCAAATGACATCATGATGACGTTATGATAACGTTCTCCGGTGACTCCGGTGACGTTCAGAACTAGGCCAGATCACAGCCCATATGGGGATGATCTTGACGTCATTACCAGGACGTCATATGGATTTATGGATTATTGTTATTGTTTGTAATGTTAGTTGAATTATGTAAGGTTATATTCTGGGACATATCTGACTAGTTATGATATTTATCTGGCTTCGATCGGACCCTCTCTGATTAATAATCCAGGACGTCCGTTTTCGTGGGCAGGATTTATGTTGGTTGAAATCAGGTGATATTCTAGGCCAGATCTGACTTAGCTTGTCATGGTTTGACTTGATCTGGCCCCAATCGAGACGTCACTGATTGGTCCAGGTCCTGACTGAGCTGGCTGGGATAATAAAATAATAATTAAAAAAAGCATGTTTGTTTTATTTGCATTTCACCTCTATGGTTCGCTCGTTGTTGTTGTGTTCTCTGCTGCTATAATATGGATGGATGGATTCCTAGATAGATGGTAATTTATTCTTGTTGTTGCTTAGGCTTGTTTTGCTTGACCGCAATGTAAAAATAAATGCAAGGTTGCAATAGATGCAAGGTTCATTGTTTATCTGGTACAGATTATTTTATGAAACTATATTGTTTAGACTGATGCTATAGTTAGTTCCTGCAGCTGTGATCCTACTGAGGCACTACCATGTCTCTCTGTATTTCATGTACTGTACATGTGCCTTGCTTATTCTAATGTTAAAAATAATTCACATTATCGTGTCTTCTGCAGTCCGGTAATAATTGCGACCCAAAGCGCTGGGTGGGTGCTGCGATTTTCAGGACGGCAACGCCAGGCGGAGTACTGCTTCTTTGACGTAATCGACGTAGCAATCAGAATCGTTAAGCAAACAGCCGTCGGCAACGGGGTCCCACCCTTTCACTGAACTCTTTGGTTCCCATGGCGACGTGTCTATATAGTAGACGTTGTCGACGCTACGTGGAAAGGGAGCTTCTGGCGTACGTTGTAGAGACGGCAGGTTTTTATATTGAGCGCTGATCATTTCCGGTTACCGTTGCCGTCTGCCGTAGTCGTCCATTGCTTAAAGTCGCTAATAATTTGATGGCTAAAGAGTCTCCAAATTAAGAGTCTCCTACCAGAGACTCCGCTGGTCATAAAGTTATCGGCTTTGTGTGAGCTATTCCCTTAATGCTGCTATTCCGGTTACGGTAACACTCACAGCCTGTTATTGTTCCGTGTCATTGTGTGTCATTCCGTTGTTATCGTACCTCATCACATGTTTATTCTGTGTTATTATTCTAATGACACGTCTCCTGTGACAGCTTAGCATTTCTTCTGATACTCTCTTATCTCTGTCGGATGGAATCCTCGTATGTCCTAGATAGGGATGATTATCGTTTATTGCAGGGGTCTTCAACGTTTTCAGGCCGAGGACCCCTTAGTTGAGAGAGAGATGAAGCAGGGACCCCCACAGCCTGTTCATAGATTCCATATAGTCTATATTAGTAGATGAATGACTAGTATAGTAGTACTAAAATGGGTGTATGTTTTTTTTTAGATCCAACGTATTTGTATTTAAGTTCATAAAGTTAACATGAGTATAACTAAATGCATTTGAATTGAAATGATACTAGAATGACAAAGTAGGACGTAGAGATATGCACTAGTGTGGTCCTCTGGAGTGAAGGTGAAAATATAGTGGTCCTCTCCATCATCAGACTTGCGTTCATCGGTGAATAAAACACAAAAAAGTTTGAAGATGGAGATGAGAGAGTTTTTTTGCCCCGACGGCTTCCTCCTGTCTGAACTCTAGCAGCATGACGGTCTGCTCTGTTACCTCCACACCGCTCGTGTGTGTGTGTGTGTGTGTGTGTGTGTGTGTGTGTGTGTGTGTGTGTGTGTGTGTGTGTGTGTGTGTGTGTGTGTGTGTGTGTGTGTGTGTGTGTGTGTGTGTGTGTGTGTGTGTGTGTGCGTGCGTGCGTGCGTGCGTGCGTGCGTGCGTGCGTGCGTGCGTGCGTGTGCGTGGATGCAGAGTGGGAGAGACCCTTAACAACACCCGCCCACCCGCCCTCCGCTTCCCTCACCACTTTAATCCCAGCATCATTTTACCTCGTGGGATGTGTGCGTGGGGTGTGTGTGTGGATGCGTGCGTTTGTGTGTGAGTGAGTGAGGGTGTTTTCACTCCCCATCCAAGGCAAAGGCCTCGCACAGATCCTAATCGGCCGCGAGGTTTGACGGGCGTTTGAGGCGAGCGTG
>NC_137827.1:10850985-10863485 GCF_963921795.1 Nannobrachium achirus | reverse complement strand
TGGATTCATGTCAATTTGTGTTCTCGGATATTTAAACCGATATGGAACCGTCATTACTTAATACATTTGACCTTTCACTGTGTACTTAGTCTGCTCTTTTTCCCCTCTACACCAAAGCTCTTTGCCGAAAATAGCAGAGCTTGTAGATCTGCTATTTTTGGCTAAAGTTCTCAGAATATGGACGCTAGGGTTCAAGTGGTTAATATAAAAAAGGGTAAAACAAAGTTTCTATCACACAAAGATTGTTGAAGACCCATGCCTTAACTCATTAAAACCTGGAAAGCATCTGAAGCATCAAAAATAGCAGATCTACAAGCTCATAGCACGGCACGAAGTGATGCACTATGAGCTTGTATATCTGCTATTTTTGAATAGCCAAAGTCTAAAACAACACAGATGCCGCGCAATGAGCTTATACAAATCTCAAAAATGTGTGCAAATCTTTGAATAAGTCATTTTTTCACTAAAAGCTTTGCTTCAGGGGGTCCCTAGAACAAAATATTTTGAGATGTGGTCGGCGGTCTTATACATATAATTTTGGGGGTCCTTGAAATGAAAAAAAAGTGTACAGTAGCAACATACGTTTTTTTAGAATCGACCTGGAAAGCCTATATAACTTTTTATAAGCCTACGACTTTGTTTAAAACCGGTTATTGTCCCAGATCTGACCTACAGCAAAGACATCACACGCACGCACGCACGCACGCACGCACGCACGCACGCACGCACGCACGCACGCACGCACGCACGCACACACACACACACACACACACACACACACACACACACACACACACACACACACACACACACACACACACACACATGCTTTGCTGGTCTCAGTTTACAACAGTGTTGTAAAGTAACTAAGTAGATTTACGTAAGTACTGTACTTAAGTACAGTTTAGGGGTATCTCTACTTTATTTGAGTATTTCCAGTTTACAGTACTTTTACTTCTACTCCATTACGTCTTGGATCCAAATATTGTACTTTTACTCCACTACAATTATTTGAAAACTTTAGTTACTAGTTACTTAGCAGATATCAATGGTTATATTATGAAACATACATTAATGCACTTTAGCCCTATTTTATATCTAGGCTATTTGAAAATAGCCAATCTACAAGCTCACAACGCGTCGCATCACGAGCTTGTATCTGCTATTTTCAAACATTGTGTACTGTTACTTTTGGTACATAAGTATATTTTGATGCCAACAATTTTGTACCTTTACTCAAGTACATTTTGAATGCCAGACGTTTACTCGTAATGGAGTGTTTCTATATTGCAGTATTGATACTTTTACTTAAGTAAACAATGTGAGTACTTTTTCCACCAATGGTTTACAAGCCATTCGTTTTTCACTGAATTGCCTGTAAAATGACTGCATGCGTGTGTGTGCGTGCGCGTGCGTGCGTGCGTGCGTGCGTGCGTGCGTGTGCGTGGGCCTATATTCCTGATGTTAGTGGAAACCGTGGCTCTTTTGAGCGGTGGTCACAACGCTCCTATACGTGGCGGTGTGTGTGGGTCTGTCTGTCTGTCTGTCTGTCTCCGTGTCTGTATGTAGCCTACAGTACCTTTTATGACCACACATGTTAAGGGAGGGGCGCTGTTGTTCAGGATAGGCCAGGCACACTCACACACAAACGTTCAGGCCAGGCCAGGCCAGGCCAGGCACACACACACACACACACACACACACACACACACACACACACACACACACACACACACACACACACACACTCTCTCTATTGGTGAGCAAGTGTGGCTCTCTCACTCATTCACTCACTCACTCAATTCAAAAATTCAATTCAATTGAATTCAATTAAATTATTGCGCAGCCTCCACGACCACCGCTCAGTTCACACGGGTGTGATTTTTTATCTGTGTGTTTCCCCTCTGTCTCTCTTTTAACTGGAACTACTCTATCTGCTGGAGGGAAGACACAAGCAGAGGACGACAGAGAGACATCAACATTACACTGCTTTCTCTCTCTCTCTCTCTCCTCTCTCTCTCTCTCTCTCTCTCTCTCTCTCTCTCTCTCTCTCTCTCTCTCTCTCTCTCTCTCTCTCTCTCTCTCTCTCTCTGGGCGCCAGTTCTGGTCTGCTGTTTTCTTAACCAGGTTCATCCCTCTCCATTTCTCCCTTACTCTCCAATCATAAAGTCTGTCCCACTGTGTGTGTGTGTGTGTGTGTGTGTGTGTGTGTGTGTGTGTGTGTGTGTGTGTGTGTGTGTGTGTGTGTGTGTGTGTGTGTGTGTGTGTGTGTGTCTCTCTCTCTATCACACACACACACACACACACACACACACACACACACACACACACACACACACACACACACACACACACACACAGGGGTGTCACACGGGGGGGGGGGGGGGGGGGGACTGAGTTACTAGGGCCCAAGGTGGAGGGGCCCTAGTAACATTAGCTATTGAAAAATAGCAGATATACAAGCTCACAGCGCGGCATTGAGTGCAAGCTCGTAGATCTGCTATTTTTGAAAAGTCGTGAAAATGTGTGCAAATCTTTGAATATGTGTGTGTTTTTTTAAGCAAACATTTGTAACTCAAATTTTGCTTCTGGGGGGTCGCTGGAACTGAATATTTTGAGAAGGGAGTCCGTGGCCAAATACATGTCATTTTGGGGGTCCTTCACAGGTTTGAGCACCACTGACGTAGAAACATAGGTTTTAAAAAAAAAACATAGGATTTGAAATATTCAAAGATTTTCAAAAAGTCCTTGTACCCAGGGCCCAGAATTTGGTGTGACACCCCTGCGCACACACACACACACACACACACACACACACACACACACACACACACACACACACACACACACACACACACACACACACACACACACATGGAGGGACACTATCTGTATCTGGGTCTCCCCCGCTGCGAGGGCACTGGTGCTCACTCGAGCAAGCGGGGCTTCCCAGTCAGATAGCCAGGGGCCCTGAGGCCTCCACATGGCCTGTCTGGAGCCTGTCTCCTCCACTGCTACTCACTGTAGCGTTACCACTTATAGCAACAGCAAGCCTCCTCTGGACATGATGTTATGGCACCAGTGGTGGGAAGGAACTAAAGTACGTTTTCCCTACGTTTTCTCGGTCCTTTTCTTTTTTTGAGCGGTGCTAACTGGCCTTTGTGTGTATGTACGTCCGTCCCTATGTCCCGCAACGGAAACTATGACACCACAACAACAATCACACTAATAAGACGCTTCAGGGAGACATGCAACCTAGGTCGTGCCAGTTCTTGGCCATCTGGCAAGTAATGTATATCTGACCAGTTACCCATATATGGAGATCCATGTACTGTATATAGTACATCCCTTTTATGCCCATGCATGGAGATCCCTTTTTTGAACCAGCCGCAAAGATATGGGCTGTCTTCCTCCAAATATGGGCATTCCCATATGAAGTCCTGTTAGATATGGGCTTAATATTGTTGATTTCCTTGTATGGGCATAAAATGGATTCTGTTAGAGTGGTTCCCATGACATCACAACATACAATATATTGTATCACCCATACATGGAGATCCCTATCTGAACCAGCCACACAGATATGGGCCATGTCTTGGCCATCTGGTCAGTGATATATATATCGATGACATCAGGGATCTATGGGCATAAAAGGGATTCTGGGGAATACCCATATATGGACTTTACATAGGTGATGTCCCCTGTGATATCACCCGTGATGTCACAGTGTGTCAAGGGAACCAACCCATAGACTGTAAAAATGTGTACACACACGGCTTGACGTCTACACGCAGACAAGCTGTGACATTTCTCATGCAAATCATGCATTAGCATTAGGGGTGTAACGATATAGTAACTGTATCGAAATATCGTTTTTAACTTAAAAAATCGAAGTAGATCGAAATGAAAACAGCTAAAATCGAATCGTATCGTTTTATTTTGTATCGTATCGAATCGGCAGTGCAAAGAATCGATTGTATCGAAACTACCTACTTGTGCATTGTATTTAGCATTTTTAAGAAGAAAAAATAAAAAGGAGGGGTTTAATTACTTTTCCTTTCCATAAAGCTACACTGGTCTATCGATAAATGTGTGTAATCTCTGGGTTCATGTCAAGGTGCAGGTTTGTCAATATACAATGTCCATGTATTTGGCAGATAATCACTGTGTTTACTTATTTATATCCATAATAATACAATAATACAGTTTCCCTTAAAAACCTGCACTATCCACACCTTTCACACAGATTTAATGTCTTTGCTAAATAGTTACTATATCGATTTTAAATCATTAAATCGAATCGTATCGTATCACCATGAATGAACCAATTTCGTCCATGTATCGTATCGTTAACCATGTATCATGATATGTATCTAATCGCTATTAAAATGTATCGTTACACCCCTAATTAGCATTTATTCTCAAAGCATCGCCTACTTCTCACTGGAGTTAAGGTGGTTGCACACTGCTGCGTTTTTCGGGCCGAATATCGGGGTGAATTTCGGAGTGCGTGAATAAAAAAATCAACCTCACGTTATGTCAATCACGTTTGCACACTGCCGCCCGTTTCGCGCACACACTCGGTCCCTTGCTCTCTCTATCTCTCTCTCTCTCCTTGTCCTGAAAAACGCATTTCGCAACGAAAAACGCAGCAGTGTGCAACCAGCTTCCTTTCTTACTTTTCGCTGCGTCTTTCTCGTCAGTCCAGACTCATCACCCGTTTGACCTTTTGAGCCACACAACCCCCCCCCCCCCCAATCATAAAAAGGCAGCATTATTTTAATGGATTTTAAGGCTAATTAATTTGCCTCGTGTGTGTGTGTGTGTGTGTGTGTGTGTGTGTGTGTGTGTGTGTGTGTGTGTGTGTGTGTGTGTGTGTGTGTGTGTGTGTGTGTGTGTGTGTGTGTGTGTGTGTGTGTGTGTGTGTGTGTGTGCCCACACAGCTGGAAAATAAGTCATTTTGCAACAGAAAATGATTGTGTTGTCTATTGTAAAGCATTATGTCATGTCTATCAAGTTTTAACATAATTCAGCACAAAAAAAAACTTTTGTTCAAATCTTTCAATATATATTTCTTAAACGTTTTGCTGCAAACAAAATATTTTCCGATGGCTTCTGTGGCCAAATACATATCACATTTTCAGATGATTTTTTTTGACCACCACTTACAGTATATAGTAACATACTTTTTCCAGGAAACTTCATAGAAGGCATTTTAAATGGCCCCAGGTCTTAATGGGTTTGTGTGTACAGTACAGTACAGTACAGTACAGTACAGTACAGTACAGTAACAGCAACAGCACAGTGTTTGTGGATGTTCATCTCGAGGCGTCGTCGAGTCTTATGTTTCCGAGACGCTGCATTTTCTTCGTGGCTTCAAAAGGAAGCTACAAACAGCTGGAAGCCAATCCGAAAATAGAAGCTATATTGTTTGAAACTAGAAGCGATGTTGTAGTCAGAATAGAGAGAGTCCGCTGCTCTGATATGAAGCGCTGGAAGAAGACGTGATGCCAGCATACAGTATCATCATCATCATCAATGGCACGCTGCGGATCACTGCCACTTCCCGTGCTTCACACTTTTAAGTCGTGAGGGGAACAAAGGATAAGCGCCTCTGGTGGTTCCACGCATCGCTGACACATGTTCCTACCTCTGAGGATCAAAAGTGTATTGTGTGTGTGTGTGTGTGTGTGTGCAGGTGTGTGTGCGTGTCCGTGCGTGTGCATGCATATGTGTGTGTAAATCATTCATGAGTGGCGAATGAAAACAAGCGGAAAACTAGCTTGTCTGCATTTTAGATGAAGCCCGTCGCGCTGACTCGCTGTGTCATGATTATCCAGGGCAGAGGTGAAAACATGGATACGCGTGTGTGTGTGTGTGCAGGGGCGTCACAAGGGGGGGAACATATATTCAATGTGTGCATTAAATATATGTATTTGTTAAGCGAACATTAAGAGTCAAATTTTGCTTCTGGGATGATTTTGGGGGTCCTTCACATGAAAAGGTTTGAGCACCACTGACATAGAAACATAGGTTTTTCAAAAAACCTTAGAAGGATTTGAAATATTCAAAGACTTCAAAAATAGCAGATCTACAAGCTCGTAACTTGTAGATCTGCTATTTTTCAATAGATAAAGCACAAAATGTGAGTGAATCCTTGTACCAGGGCCCAGAATATGGTGCGACACCGGTGCGTGTGTGTCTGTGTCGCCAGAGAATCATGGAGGGGTGTCTATGGCTAGGGGGAGTGGTCTCACCGGTAGTGGCCTGTCAATCATTCATGACTTAATGACAGCAGAGACACACACACACACACACACACACACACACACACACACACACACACACACACACACACACACACACACACACACTAATTAACTGCACCACTAATAACACCACTAATTAAGGCTCAAGGTGTCATCGCCATACTGGCTTGGCTTGAGGTAGTTATTTTTAAAAGGGTATTTGAATGATAAGAGCCAGCCCTAAATGTATACTAGTGCAGTGGTTCTCAAAGTGGGTCTAGAGGGAGGGACCTTTGGGGTTTCGAATGAAGGTAAGGGTCCAAATGGACCCTTAGTTACAGGTCTGTAACTCTGAGAGTCATGGGGGTCCTTGAAATGTAAACGTTTGAGGACCATTGGGCCATAGCAGTGGACTCCTAATGTACCATAGTTTCATACTGTAGCAAATCCAAGTTTCAAATTTTCGTCAAGTAAAAGCCGCAATTATTATCAAAACCTCCACCGGCTGTCTGTCTGTCTGTCTGTCTGTCTGTCTGTCTGTCTGTCTGTCTGTCTGTCTGTCTGTCTGTCTGTCTGTCTGTCTGTCTGTCTGTCTGTCTGTCTGTCTGTCTGTCATTCAGTCAGTCAGTCACGTCACATCACATCACGTCACACTTTTCCCTATACTCATCTCCGCCACCTTTGCCCCTATCCATGCAAACTTTGCACACAAACTCCTTGTCTGCCAAACCACAACCTCCACCCCTCATTTCTCACATGGCCCTCTTCTAGCGCCACCATGAGGCCGATTCTTGCTAAACACATTTTTGGACACACTCCCTAAAATCATGCAAAGCGGTACACAGTATTGTGTATACGTGTGACCTGACGGTCACTTATCTCCCGATTAGGGAGTCTTACTGGTTTGATCACTTGAGCCAGTGGGTTGAGGGTAGACTTTTGAGGCCTCAGGCTGGGGCTGCGACTCTCTCCGCCACACTCACCCCCCTTTGACCTCCTCCTACGGGGAAGCCCGGATCCGGGTCACTGCACCAATGTAACGGAGGTGATCCGAACCTCTCCCACCCGGCTTCGAACCCGGGTCTCCCCGCGTGAAAGTCCAATATCTTAACCATCACTCCAAAGGGATATCCCTATGGAACGAGAGCAGATACTAGACTTTTGAGGCCTCAGGCTGGGGCTGCGACTCTCTCCGCCACATAGAGTTTAAAGTTGTGCCTTGTCACAGATTGTGATACATGTTATCCCCTGTATCGTAACGGATCAGGATTGGGAGAATGTTTAGCTAGCCGACACACACACACACACACACGCACGCACGCACGTACCGGTACACGCGCACACACAGACACACATGCACACATGCTCACACAGATCCAGACTCTCAGAGAGGTATTCACACTGACTCCTGATAGACTATATAGCGTTTGTGTTTGAGCTGCTAATACTCCACTGAGTCCTAGAATATTCACGTCTTATTGTTCTGAAGGTTGCTGTGTGCAAGGAGGAGATGAGAAGAAAAGCAAGGCCCCCTGACGGGGGGAGGGAGGGAGGGAGAGAGAGAGAGAGAGAGGGGAGGGAGATTGATAAAGATATAGAGAGGGGCCTACAACCAAAACGCAGTCCTTCAGTTTGATGTTTTTTTTCCCCCATCTTTCTTTGCCTGTAAGGAATCGTAGATTCAAGACCGTGTTTGTATCGAGGGAGAGAGAGAGAGCGGATGGATGGCAGTGGTGGAAAAAGTACTCGGATGTTTTACTTAAGTAAAAGTATCAAATTAATGCAATATAGAAATACTCTCTTAGGGTGCCCTCAGACCAAAATACCTATGAGAGTGGAATCCGCGTTCGGCCAATGCATTTCAATGAGAGTGGAGTGGTTTTTGCAGAAATCCTCTGCTGGCATGAAACCGCTTCACTCTCATTGAAATGCATTGGCGGAACGCGGATTCCACTCTCATAGGTATTTTGGTGTGAGGGCACCCTTACAAGTAAAAGTCTGTAATTGCAAAATGTACTTGAGTAAAAGTACCAAAGTATTGGGATCAAAATATACTTAAAGGACCTACACCATGAATTTTCACTTTTTCTATTTTAAAACCTTTTTTTGGGGTCCCACTGGCACCTTCTATCCTCACAAAGTCCTATTTCTGACAATTGTGTCTTTCTCTGGTTTTGGGAAGACAGAGATGAAAAGCTTTCCACGGGTTCTCAGAACAGTGCTGTTCTGAGAGTTGACGCATGTGACGTCACACGCGTTCCCGTTTAAAAAAAAAAATAAAAAAAAAAATAAAAAAAAAATTTTTTTCAAAAAATATTTTTTTTTCAAAAAAAATGTTTTTTCCAAAAAAAAATTTTTTTTTCAGTGGAAAAACCCCACTAGATGCGCCCCTGAGCAAACAGAGGCCGTTTTGGTATTGCAGCTGGAGAGCCTCATTATAGTAGAGCTAGAACAAACAAAAGGAATTGTCAGAGTGTTTGTTGAGGGTTAAAACCTGTCTAAGACTCAATTTTGAGCATATATTTATACAAAAAATATAGTTTTAAAAGCATGGTGTAGGCCCTTTAAAGCTCCAAAAGTAAAAGTACAAAATGTTTGAAAATAGCCGATCTACAAGCTCACAACGCGTCTTGTAGAGTAGACCGGCTATTTTCAAATAGCCTAGGTATAAGATAGGGCTAAAGTGGATTAATGTATGTTTTATAATATAATCATTTAAATTTGCAAAGTAACTAGTAACTAAAGTTTTCAAATAGTTGTAGTAGAGTAAAAATACAATATTTGCCTCTGAGATGTAGTGTAGTAGAAGTAAAAGTACTGAAAACTGGAACTACTCAAGTAAAGTACAAATACCTCCAAACTGTACTTAAGTACAGTACTTAAGTAAATGTACTTAGTTACTTTACGCCACTGATGGATGGAAGGATGCACATGCACTTGCTTGGAGGTGTGTAGAGGAAGGATGGATGGGTGGATGGATGATTGGAGCGAGGGTGGAGCGAGCTAGCGAGCGAGCGAGGGAAGGGTTTTATGAAAATAATGTTCCATTAATGCGGAGGCCGTCTCTGTCTGTCTGAGAGGCCCCGCGCGCCCCGCGCCGCCTATCCACATCTCCCTACAGTCGTCTGCATGCAGCCTGTTATGCATTTTTCATGACCGCTGAGCGGGAATTAGCGACGGATTGCTGCTGCTAAAACCGCTTCTTCTTGGTGTGCATGGGAGTTGGGAGGCAGGGAACATATATTGTTGTTGTCGGGTGGAAACCTTGTATGTCCAAAACCGTTCATTTTGTAGTTATCATTTCAGAAATTATTTAAAGGTGCGAGGCGTTGTGTGCTTGTAGATCTGCTATTTTCACTAGTTTTGTACGACAGTCTTGTATGATGAAGCAGGGATTTACTTTACAAAAAGAAAAAAAAAATACAGATACGTGGTTTCCGCCCGACAGTGAATATGTAAATAGGAGGAGGAGGAGGAGGAGGAGGAGAGGGGAGGTTTCAGAAAACAAAAGATGTTTTTGATAAGGATGGAGAGGAGGATGGTCCCTGCCCTGGTGACGAGGCCTCCGTTTAGATCTTTATGTGTTTTATGTCCAGTCTGCCCATCTGCCCCTTGTTCTGCCCCCTTCTACCCATCTGCCCCTTGTTCTGCCCCCTTCTACCCATCTGCCCTGTACCATAGCATACTACTGCTGTTAACATTCCTCGGTTCTTACATATCTCTGCTGTCGGGCCAAAACCTCCTAACTCCAAAATGTTCATTTTCGAGATAATGAGCTCAAGTGGAGTTTGGAGGTTTTGAACAAAGGGCTTTTTACTAGCCTGCTTTCCATCAGTTCAATATTATTTTAACCAACACACAGATGTAATTGGTGTTCAATAGCACATATTTATGAAAAAAAGAGAGGGCCAATCGGGTGGAGTTAGCTGGTTTGGCAGAACATATGGAGTTAGGAGGTTTTGTCCCAAGCACTTTTAACTACTTTCCATTGGTTCAATATTATTTTAACCAACACTCAGATGTAAAGGGTGTTCAATAGCCCTGATTTATGCAAAAAAAAAAAACTCAAAAATTGAGTTAAGAGGTTTTGGCCAGACAGTGACGATATATTCGATTATTGTTATTATTATTTTAGGGTTCATATTATTTTTATTTGACAGGAAAAATACAAAAAAAAAAAACATTTATCAAGTTGCAAAAACAAAGAAAATATATATTTGTATTGGATCAGAGCAGCGCTGGTATCCGGTCATTATCTATGGGGATTTATTTGATATAATTATATTTTGTTTGTTTTTATAACTTGAAACTCGTGTGTGTGTGTGTGTGTGTGTGTGTGGGCGTGCGTGCGTGCGTGCGTGCGTGCGTGTGTGCGTGGTGTCTATGATTACACTGTAATGTGCTGTCGCCTGCAGTTATTACAGTTGTCGATATGATGCTCAAGGCTTTATAGACACAAGACACCAATGCTGGACGCCTGCCAGAGCGCTGTGTGTGTGTGTGTGTGTGTGTGTGTGTGTGTGTGTGTGTGTGTGTGTGTGTGTGTGTGTGTGTGTGTGTGTGTGTGTGTGTGTGTGTGTGTGTGTGTGTGTGTGTGTGTGTGTGTGTGTGTGTAATTGAACTAGCCTCCCTGTAAAGACCCATTCAACACAGATTTAATTGCTTATATCCCAAAGACCAAGTCCCACGTGTGTGTGTGTGTGTGTGCGCGCGCGCGCGCGTGCCACAGTTTAGAGACCATGTGAGAGAGAGAGAGAGAGAGAGAGAGAGAGAGAGAAATGGAGGGAGTGAAAGAGCAACACATACTCACCCCCAAGGTGGCAGATACCTGACTCCCTCCCTGTCAAGTACCCTACTGCTTCAAGTAAGGGACGCCACGGGTATGCCCAGTGGTCTAAGAAAAAAAAAATCATTCCCCTAGTGGGATTCAAAACCACTATGTAGGATTACCAGCCACGTGAAGCTCCTGCTCACGCCACACTATCCACGACGGAGGTGTGCCGTCTCTGCGCCGATGAGACCCCATGTGTCACGGTAGCGAGCAAGCGGTAGCGAGCGAGTCGCTGTGACAACAGTGCTCGACCGAGCGCATGAGCCGACTCAAAGGGACTGTACTGCGGCAGTGTCCACGTTGCGTTATCGATGTTGTAAAAACACAAAAAAAGGAGCTTTGGTCAGCAGCTCGCTAGCTCAGTCGGTAGGGTAGCATGGACGGGGTTCCCACTAACGGTAGATACATATTCGAGTAAACATTTGTCGGTGCATGCGCACTAAGACTCTCCCTCCGCTTCCACAGATAGACGCCGAAAGCATCCAGCGCGTTGCAGGGATGACGCCGAAAGCGAGTCCAAAGCGCGTCAGGGGTGAGAAGCAGGGGGGGTGAGAACAGACAGGTCTGGTCAGCTTCCCAAACACTGGGTCGGGACCCATTTTTTTTTTTACTTTTTTTGATGGGTCACATTATTTATTTATTTTTTGTTTCTTCGTTTGGTTTTTCCAAAAGAAAATTCAAAAAATGTCCTTGAATTAAAAACCGTGCAAAAACGTTATCAAAACAATTCCATGAATGAAATAAAATAACTCCACTAATTAGAAAAAATCACACTCGTGTGGGACACATACCCACACACACGGCCACGTATAGGAGACTCGGTGTGACCACCGCTCAAAAAATATGTTGTAATAAATATAATGAAAATGCACCGCGACCCATTGGGAGCTTCGATAACAGATCGATAACATTTCTCCGCTGGGTCTGGAGCAATGAAACAGTTTAGCAACCACTGGTTTAGAATGGAATAGACGAGACACATGCAGTACAGTGAGGAAAAGAGAGAAATACTGTGTATTATTTTGCTGACTCAGAGGGGTTGTTAAAGTTGTTCTAGTGAAGGAATGACACGGAGCAGGAAGGTAGAGATGACACAGAGGATGTTCACCTGCAGCCTGTCACACTGACACACCTGTCATCTGACGTTTCCTGTTGGATTGGATCCTGTGTGTGTGTGTGTGTGTGTGTGTGTGTGTGTGTGTGTGTGTGTGTGTGTGTCTGTGTGTGTGTGTGTGTGTGTGTGTGTGTGTGTGTGTGTGTGTGATGTGTCTGTGTGTGTGTGATGTGTGCGCGCACACACGCGTGCATGCTTGCTTATATTACTATATTTGTACTTACTGTATACAAATGTCTCCAAAAGAATTGTCCGGTCGCAAGTTACTATGAAAAGCTCCATTGGCTGTGTGTCTGTCTGTCAGTCA
>NC_137827.1:10821944-10844444 GCF_963921795.1 Nannobrachium achirus | reverse complement strand
TGCTGTGCATATAATATAATATAATATAATATATATCATATATGCACAGTTTTTTTTATGATTACATTGTAAAGAATGATGTATATTATACATCATTCTTTACAATGTAATCATAAAAAGAAACTGTGCATATATGACATCATAAGCAGCCGTACATTGAACTATACAAAGTCAATGAGGGGCGGCAGTGGCTCAGGGGAAGAGAAACCGTCATTAGAACACGGAGGGTTCCCAAAGGGTTCCCAGTTCAATCCCGGGCTCCCCCAGAGTTAGTGTCGAAGTGTCCTTGAGCAAGACTCTGAACCCCTAGTTGCGCGCGAGTGGCCGTGAGCGATCGCGCGTGTTCACCAGGAGCAACTAGGGGTTCAGAGTCTTGCTGCGTGCGTGCATGCTCGCACACAGACACACACACGCGATGTTTGTTGCCATTGTGTTTGCTAATGGCTTGGCTAGCAATGTTGTGCGCACGGATGAAGCCACAAGTAGGCGGATCCGCTGAGCTCTAGTGATTGGTTTAGGGGAAGTCAAAGTCCCTCACCCCTTAAATCGTTCAGACAGGGAACAATGTCAGACTCAAGCGTCAGCTGAGTATGAAATCGTTTATTTATTCTGAAACAAAGTCGGACAAGTACTATAGCCTTATCAGGGCAACCACACTAATGATGGAAAGCATGACATTTCTGTTGATTTCATCCAGCTGTCTTTCTGCGGAGGAATGGGGAAAGATTCTATGAGAAGAATTTGCGATTAGCTCAAATATAGGATTATGTAATAATGGTGACTGACCCTACGGGTAAGGAGGTACAAAGGAAGGAGTGTGTGTCGCGGCGGGGTCGCGGTGACCGCCCGGCCTCCGCTCCCTTCCGGTCAGCCCCTCCTTTAGATGTCTTTGTGTCCCAGACAGACCAGGACAAACAGTCCAGAGATAAGACACACATCAGACGGAAGCTTAAGCCTCGTGATTCTTTACTTCGTCCCATGACGGTGTTGCACGTCCAAAACAGCAGATCTGCAAACTGACAACAATATTGCGAGGTAAATGCAATTTCCCCATAGAAAGGAGGAGGTCATTCACTGCCGACATAACATAAGACATCTATGATGTCAGACGTCAGTCATATACCATATTTGGGAAAATATTTCGTCCACATTTTGTCCAACTTAACACGGTGCCAACCCTGAGTTTCCAGAGTTTGTAGTAGGCCTTGCCAAGCCTGAGTTTCCCGAGTTAGCCGTTTAAAAACAAAAAAACTTTTTTTTGCTCTCCCTACTTCCTACTTCCGATTTCGGCATGATCACGATCGCGAAGTGCATGTTTGACTCCCAGAACAGCCCATGGCAGCTCCCATGGCAGCCATGTGTGTTTACATTTGAAGAAAACACTATAGCCTATATCTTTTAAATGCCTGAACGGATTTCCAAGCGGATTTCTTTGTTTGAAAGCTGTGAATGGCGTGCACACGTGTGGTGCATCATCCGTGCATTATCCGTGCATGAAAGGTACGATTCTGGCAATTCTGGCAATGCAAGACATGGAAGATTTTAACCCTTAGCAACAAATGTGTTAGATAACAACCAACCACAACTCGAATCACACTTGCAAATGAACTCCGTCCTGTGCGAACTCCGTCCTGCGCTTTTCACCCTTAGGCGTCTTGCTGGTTGTATGGGGATGTATGTTCAAGAGATGTCAGACTTCCTTGACCGCCATGGAAACTCTCATCACTCTCCGCAGTCATGACCCTGCTCATCTCTCATGAAAACAATCGTCCCCATTCACGTTCTGAATGCACTTGAATCCAGTTGTTCTTTAACTCTTCAATGTCAAGGACCCCCAAATTTATATTTATTTATCGTGGAGCCCCATCTTAAAGTGTTTTGCGCCAGGCACCCCCAGAAGAGAAGATTTAAATGGCAGATGTTGCAGCCCTAAACCAGTGTCTCTCTTGTTTTGTCTACTTTCAGTAAAATGTGTGCCAACGTGTAACAAACTCTCCCCTTCAAGGACAATCCTGAACTCGCTCAGTGACCTCATTGATTTGTGCTTCTCCGTCCGTGCCCTCTCATTGGCTCACTCCATTTACCCCTCCTCCAATCACCTTCAGCCAGGAAGCTTAGGGGTCAAACTGCTTCCTGTAGTATGACTAGGAACAAGATGAGCAGGAAAATGACACTCATGACTACCACTTGATTACAGTCGGCAGATTTGTTGCACTCGGTGGCAAATTCACACCGGAAGTTCGGTGAATATAGAGTCTATGAGAGCTGGCTAGACCTGGCTAGACCAGCTCATGAACAAACCTTAATAGGCTGAAATTGTGAAAATAGCCGAGGCGTTGTGAGCATGTAGATCTGCTATTTTCACATTAGAACTGTGTTAAACAAAATGTAATGCCTCAACTCTTAGTGCTCGTCAGTTAAAATACAATTATTTTGGGGGTCGCGGCCTGAAAAGGTGACAAGGAATTCCACACTTGGGTGGCAGGCAGTGTTGTAGAAGGAGAATTTACCCATATTTTTCTTATGGGTTTGTGTTACCAGACCGTTGTTTGCGCTCCCTCTAGTGTTGTGGCTGTGATTGTGTTAATTTTAATGGAGGTGTTTAGTCAGATATGCGATTGAGGGCAGAGTTGCATTGACTATTTTGAAAGTGTGAGTGTGTGTGTGTGTGTGTGTGTGTGTGTGTGTGTGTGTGTGTGTGTGTGTGTGTGTGTGTGTGTGTGTGTGTGTGTGTGTGTGTGTGTGTGTGTGTGTGTTTACTAAGACATTCATTTTAGTGATCTTGTGAAGAGTTGATTTGAATAGAATGTAATTTCATGTACTCGGCTCTCTCTCTCTCTCTCTCTCTCTCTCTCTCTCTCTCTCTCTCTCTCTCTCTAGTTTCATTGTTTCACTGTATATGAGAGGTAAGGCTGAGCGATTAATCGTTTTCAAACCAACAATGTGTTTATTGTCACATCACGAGTTTGCTGGCGTAAAAGAGTGGGTGACATTGTTTTTCTCGGCAAGCGCTCAAAGTTTTACGGTTTCAAGAAACGGAGTCATGAGGGCAAAAGAATAGAGAATGGAACGAGGAAAACAAAGTCAGACAAGAGAGACAATGTCGAATATACGATACACATATGCATAAAAGGTGCCTATGGTCAACATAAAAATACAATCAGGCACGATGTGCTTCTCAGTGCAAGTGGAGAAACATTTGCAGTAGATATCAAATATCTCTGCCTCTCAGTACACAGCTTCCAGTCTCTCTACAAGCCCGGCAGCTTAAGTCAATTCTTTTAGAAACATTGTTCACTTCACGTTTCCTCTGGACCTACTTTTTCCAAAAAGCAAGTTAGCCACTCAATTAAAAACAAATAGGGTTGGGGTCCCATTGACTTTCTATACAGTAAAATAATACAAAAAAATAAATATGCTTTATGTAGTATGTGAGGGGTCAAAATAGGCGTTGTGAGCTTGTAGATCTGCTATTTTTGGCAAAGTTCTCAGATTACGGATACTAGGGTTCAATTGGTTAATATAAAAAAGGAGAAAAAAGTTTCTATCACTCAAAGATTTGGAGGACCCCCTATAGTAACTCTGAGTAATTTTTATCGTTTATCATGATAAAAAAACAAACAAAAAAAAAAACACTTACAATTATTGTATCGTGGATAGTTACACTTGACATTTAACAACTTGAACCCTAGCTCTGGTCCAGAGCGTCAGCTGCACTGACGCTCTGACAGACCCGTCGCTAAATGACTAGACCGGGATTTCTCAGCCCCTACGAGCGCTCAACTTGAGTCAAAATAAACTAAAATACTTCACTACTCACCAAACCAAAGGTAGTTTTGCGTTGTTGAAAGTCTGTATTCTCCGCGGTGGGGAACCTCTCAGCACCCCACCCACTCTGTAAAACACATTATTTTTGTCATGAAATAAAACGCATCCAACTCGACCGCCGCTTATTTCCGCGTTGTGAACCGTTGTGTCTGCGGTGGCCGCTGGGTGGCTCGAGGTGGGTCTTTATTCTGGTTATGCGTGGTGGAGCGTAATGTCCTCAAAAGTATAGTAATACAAGGGTGTGTGTTTCCGTGGGAAAGATCAGTCACAGACACCCCCCCACCCCCACTCCCCTTCTGGCCCAATCAATAGCTTGTTACCGCACCCTAATGTCACCCACCGTGAGGTGACAGGGGACTTAGACACACACGCACGCGCACGCACGCACACACACACACACACACACACACACACACACACACACACACACACACACACACACACACACACACACACACACACACACAGTACTCAAATGTTTTACCAAATACTGTATAGTAATAATACTGCAATATAGAAATACACAAGTAGAAAGTATATGCAAAATGTCCCCTTTCAAGTACAACATCTGCCTCTGAGGTGGAATAGAAGTAAACGTACTCCATCCATCCATCCATCCATCCATCCATCCATCCATCCATCCATCCATCTTCAACCGCTTATCCGGAATCGGGTCGCGGGGGTAACAGTTCCAACTGAGACTTCCAGATTTCCTTATCCTGCGCAACTTCCTCCACTCCCTCAGGGAGTATACGTAGGCGTTCCCAAGCCAGTTTGGAGATAAAATCCCTCCATCTGGTCTTTGGTCTGCCACGGGGTCTCCTCCCAGTGGGACGTGCATCGAGGACCTTCCTAGGAAGGCGCTCGGGGGGCATCCTTATTAGATGCCCGAACCACCTAAGCTGACTCCTTTCCAAGTATAGGAGCAGCGGTTCTGAAAATTGTAAATACTCCAGTAAATAAAAAATAAAAAAGACCTCAAACATCGTACAGGACTTGAGTACATGTGTTGTACTTTGCTACTTCACAGAAGTGGACCAAACCATACACGGTACCAACCTGCTCATCGAACGCAGATAAGGGGTTGATTGTCTTGCTCAGTGGTGGAAAAAGTACTCACATTTTATAGTGAAAGTATCAATACTATAATGTGGAATTAAGCCCTTTGCACACAGGACAGTTGCGTTTTTTTCCGTTTGCTGCATGAATAAAACACATTGGATTTGGTGTGCAATGCTGTGCGGAATCGGCGCTGCGGATCCCAAAAGGAGTCATAAAAGGAGTGATGAGTTTTTTACCGCATACGACAAGACGCACGAATCGAACTGGGTTCGATCGAGAAAAAAAACGCACGGCCGCAGCCACTCGTCACACTGCTAATTCGGATCTGGTGTGCATGAGGTCGTAGAGAATCATTGTTTTCTTTAAAAAAAAATCAATTGTCCGTTTTATCCGTGCGGATAAACACGCCTGTGTGCAAAGGGCTTCACTCTGTTACAAGTAAAAGTCCGGAATTCCAAATGTACTGGAGTAAAAATACAAAAGTATTGGTATCCAAATGTACTTAGTGTACCAAAAGTAAAAGTACATTTTCTTTTTTTTAAATAGCAGATCTACAAGCTCACAAGGCGTCGCGGTGCGACGCGTTGTGAGCTTGTAGATCGACTATTTTCAAATAGCCTTGGTATAACATAAGGCTAAAGTAGTTAATATATGTTTTATAAGATAATTTATATCTGCAATGTAGTAGTAAGCAAAGTTTTCAGATAAATGTAGTGTAGAGTAAAAGTACAATATTTGGATCTGAGATGTAGTGGAGTAGTAAAGTAAAAGTATTGGAAATTGGAAATACTCAAGTAAAGTACAAATAACTTAAAAGTGTACTTAAGTACAGTACTTAAGTAAATGTACTGAGTTACTTTACACACATTGGTCTTGCTCAAGGTCACTCTGACACTAACACAGAGGCAGCTCGGGATTGGAACCAGGAACCTTGCGTTTCTCAAGCGGGCCGCTCTATCCCCCCTGAACCAAAACTTCCATCCTAAACTTTTTTACCGGTTTACATAAATAGTACATAATAGTAATAGTATATCATTTTCTTTCATAGAAAACTGTAAACATAAACAGCTCATGTTTTCTGTTCATTAAAAAAAAGTGAGTTCTCTGGACTGTTGAATTAATTCGGAAATAGTCTACTATACAAAAACAAGATAAAGACATCAATAAACCACAGGCACGCACGCACACGCACACACACGCACGCGCACACACACACACACACACACACACACACACACACACACACACACACACACACACACACACACACACACACACACACACACACACACACACACACACACACACACCTGCATTTCAGAAACACACATCATTCGAGCAGGAGAAAATGAAACACACGCCACAGACTAAAACGTACCTGGCTTCATGAAAACATGCTAATTCCAAGGACTTGCGGTAAACAAATGGCTCTCCAGGGGGCAGCGTTTCAGCTCTGCAGCCTGAGATCCAGGCACCTCCGCGGGGAGAACAAGAACAACACTTAAAAAAAAGGAAGAAAAAATAGGGGGAAAAAAACACAGACGAGAAACACAATTAATAAAAGAACCCAAAGCCGAGTGGAGGAGGCAGAGGGAGAAGAAGTGGGAAGAAAGAAGAAGCCATTAAAAACACAAAGAGATGAACGTTTAAGATCTGCAACAACTTCGTTATGGCTAAAGATAGTCTTTGTTATTGAAATGAGCTGACTTCTTCTATTTAATTTTTCTTTCTCGTGGTTTTGTTTGTCACTTTTTTCCCTTTCTCTCTTCGGGGGTTGGTTGGTTGGTCGGGGGGAGGGGGGGGAGGTTCTCTGAGGGTTTTCCTAAGCTTTTAAGCCTGACGTGTTTTAACCTGCTTGCTGCCAATCATTAAAATCTTCAATGTCTTCCATTGCCGGAATCTCTTCCATTGCCGGAATCTTTAGATTCTTACCTTTGAATGGGCACAATGTGCACGGGTCATGCATGGCTTTCAAAAAAAAAAAAAATCTGCTTGGAAATCCGTTCAGGCATTCAAAAGATATAGGCTATGGGGCTGTTAAGTATGACATCATTTTGTAGGCAGAGGAGAATTCTGCCCCCAGTTTCCGTGAATCTTTTTACTATTTTTTACTATTTACACATTTTTCTTCTCTTTGTTGTTGAAAGGAAAGTGTTAGAATTATACTTTAGTCGTTATTTTTGTCTCGGATCTGTTGAAATAGCGAGGGACAGAAAATGCTCTGGGGGCAGAGTTCTCCTCTGCCTACAAAATGATGTCACAGCTTAAAAGCCCCTATAACATGGCTGCCATGGGAGCTGCCATGGGCTGTACTGGGAGTCAAACATGCATTTCGCGATCGCGATCATGCTGAAAAAGTAGGGAGTAAGGAGAGTAGGGAGAGCAAAAAAAGAAAAAAAACTCGGGGAAACTCGGGGTTGGCACCATACGTGTCAACAGCGGGCGACGGTCGGCCGTTTTTTCCAGCAAGTGCGTTATTTGTCTATGGGAGCGTGCAACCACTGGCGATAGATAGCAGGCGATGCGTTGTGAGCTTCTGATAATTTCAAACATTTTGTACTGTTACTTTTGGTCCTTTAAGTACATTTTGGTGACAACACTTTCATACTTTTACTCAGGTGCATTTTGAATTCCAGACTTTTACTTGGAACTTGTATTTCTACATTGCAGTATTGATACATTTACTAAGTATGAAATGTGAGTACTTTTTTCCACCACTGCGACCCTGTCATCAAATTATTGGCTTATAGGAATGAGACAAAAATGTAATTGCCTTGAATTCTAGGCTATGGGATCTGTGATTGATAGAAAACTTCTTTTTTTTTAGTTAATTGTGCTCTGATGTCGCACCCTGAAAATAGCAGATCTACAAACTCACAACAGTTGTGTGTGAGTGTGTAGATTTGCTGTAGTGGTGGAAATAGCTAACCCTGGTCAACTAAGTATGTAATACGTACGGTTTCAGTGGTTAAAATGATTACTGATACAATTAATAAATAAATGGAACTCAAAGGGTTAGGAGTGCACGTTTTAAAATCGATATTTCGTTGAGAATCAGCACTCCTTTGAAGAATTCTTTGATTAACATTTAACGTTTGTGTGTGTGTGTGTGTGTGTGTGCGTGTGCGTGTGCGTGTGTGTGTGTGTGTGTGTGCGTGTGTGCTAAAATAGCTTTGTTCATTTGCTATGTACATTATTTAGATCCGGGGTGTCAAACTCGTTTTATAGGTCATGGGGTCAACATGCAAATTTGTGCGGGCCGCGTGCGCACCTGCTCCCAACGCCGACGAACGCGAGCGCTGTCATCATATCGTCGTTGTCGGGTGGAAACCTCGTATCTCCAAGTTTCAAATTTTTACGTACTTTCGCAAAGTAAAGCCCTGCTTCATCATACAAGGCCGTTGGTGCGAGGCGTTGTGTGCTTGTAGATCGGCTGCTCTCACTAGTTTAAATCGTTTTAAAAATGATAAATGCAAAACGAATGGTTTTGGACTTACAAGTTTTCCACCCGACAACGACGATATACTGTAGTGTTATAACATGCACGAGCACACGCACGCACGCACGCACGCACGCACGCACGCACGCACGCAGAGCAAACAGCGCGTTATTTGCTACGGGCTGCCAGAATGTGTCACAGAGAGAGGTTAGAGTAGCGCTAACCCTGACTGAAAGCTATTGGAAATGTAATAAACCGCATGCAAAGCGGCGAGATAAAATTAGATCTGTAATTGGGGCGATTTTTGTGAAGAGCAATGAAACACTTTTTTGGAGGATGCAGAGAGAGAGAGAGAGAGAGAGAGAGAGAGACTGGGATCTTTCCCTCTACTGTTTTTTTCACCCTCTCATTCAAACACAGCCTCTCTCTCTCTCTCTCTCTCCCCCCATCTCTCTCTCTCTCTCTCTCTCTCTCTCTCTCTCTCTCTGTCTCTCTCTCTCCCCTCTCTCTCTCTCTCTCTCTCTCTCTCTCTCTCTCTCTCTCTTCTCTCCTCTCTCTCTCTCTCTCTGTCTCTCTCTCTCTCTCTCTCTCTCTCTCTCTCTCTCTCTCTCTCTCTCTCTGTGTTTATTTAGCATGGCATTCTGCCATTAAACACATGCTAATAGGATTTCTGCTCATAAATTGACTTGGCTCTTTTCTCCTGCAGGGCAAAACGCCTGCCCCCGGTACCCACTCATTACATTACACACACACACACACACACACACACACACACACACACACACACACACACACACACACACACACACACACACACACACACACACACACACACACACACACAGTCCAGACTTTTGTCATAATGAAGTATTATGTTGTCTTTGTTTAGATGCTGCTTGGTGCCAAAGATCCCAGACAGCAAGAGATAGACTGTCCTATATGTTATATCTGTGTCTCCTCACTCCTTTCCTTTCCTTTCTTTTCATTTACACCAGGGGTCTTCAACGTTTTCAGACCAAGGACCCCTTAGTTGAGAGACAGATGAAGCAGGGACCCCCCACAACCTTCTCATAGATTCCATTTACAGTAGTTTCATTGTCAGCACAATCATTGTATTTTGGATTAATGTCAATTTGTATTTTCAGATATTCAAACACTTGAACCGTCAAAACTTAATAAACTTGACCTTTCACTCTGTACTTAGTCTGCTCTTTTTTCCCTCTACACCAAACCTCTTTGCCAAAAATAGCCGATCTACAAGCTCGTTTTGAGCTTGTAGATCTGCTATTTTTGGCTTAAGTTCTCAGAATATGGACACTAGGGTTCAAGTGGTTAGGAAAAAGGTTTCTATCACACAAAGATTTGGAGGACCCCCTAACTCTGAGGACCCCCTAGGGGTCCCGGACCCCCTGTTGAAGACCCTTGCTTTCCACTCCTTTCCACTCCTTCCTTGCACATCTATTCTGCTCTGTACGTGCATGCATGTGTGTGTGCGCGAGTGTGCCTGCCCACATATCATAACATAATAGACCCATATTCGAGCGTAGCCGTTTATTGTTGATAGCTACACCATATACACTATCACTCTGTTATTGTACACACGGAACATACACTTCCTCACTCCATGTTACCGGTGGTGTGAGGTTGGCAGGGTGTGTGGACCATTTGAATAGAAGATAATACGTTTTCACTACGCGTGTGCGTGTGCGTGCGTGCGTGCGTGCGGGCGTGCGTGCGTGCGTGCGTGTGTGTGTGTGTGTGTGTGTGTGCAAGTGTTTTTGTGTGTGTGTGAGCCTAATTTTGGGCACGCCACCGGGCGCAGAACCCAAATCGAGCACCCCGCCATCCCGCCAATGGCCGAGCTACTGTATGATAATGTAAATTTCTAGCTGTACGGCCGGGTGCTTCAGCGACTCAGCACCCACAGCAACGTCGTTGGTGTGAGTGCATGTGCATGTGCATGTGTGTTTTTGTAAATAATATTTACTAATGCAATGTATACATGGACATATTATGTACATGTATACAGTGTTTGTTTAAGTGCACATGCGTTTAGGGACAGGCGTGTGCACACTCAATCACTCAGTGTGTGTGTGTGTGTGTGTGTGTGTGTGTGTGCGCGCTTGCTTGCGTGCGTGCGTGCGTGCGTGCGTGCGTGCGTGCGTGCCTGTGTTAGTGTGTGCGGGTGTGTGAGTGTGTGAGTGAGCGTGCGTTCGTGCGCGTGCGTTCGTGTGCTATCACATTGTGTGAATTCTCCATGCATTAGCTATAGCATGTCTGGCGCAGAGATGGGCGAAAATACATTGAAAAGTATTTTGATACAAAATACAAATACTGGGTCAAAAAATGTATCAAAATACAAAATATAAATACAGGCCAGAGAAATGTATTTAAGATTCAAATACGTATTTTGTATTTTGAAAATACATAAATACTTTTTATAAAAATTGATGCAATGATTAGTACTTTTATAGATTGACTGCCAAGTTTTAAATTAACTGCCTGTCAGAAATTTGAAGAATAAAGTGCCTTCCAGACGATACGCGGTCACCGCCTCCTAGTAATTCATTTTCAGTGGGAGGCAGGCGGCTATTTTGGTCGTGCGGAGAAGTTTTGGGGCGGCGAGGCGAGCGGGAGCGGTCCTGTGAATTCCCCGCGAGTGTGTTCGTTTGAGCATGCATATGCGGGCGGTGAGAGATGGATTGTGTTCATCTTTGTGAAATACCGCGTGCGGTAACCACTGACCCAAGCGGTGGCCATAGCGGTGACCGCGTATCGTGTGGAAGGCACTTAAATTGACCATATATGGTGTTAGTCTTGAGCCTAAATGTTTACCACTGTGTGCCAGTGTGTGAGAGCTCAGGCCAGAAGTGCCTTCCAGACGATACGCGGGTTGGGTTACCGCACCGCGGTGAGACACAAACACACTCGCTCAGTGAGTAAACGCCACAAGGTATTTCACAAAGATGAACACAATCCATCTCTCACTGCCCATGTACGCATGCACAAACGAGCACGCTCGCTGGGATTTTCACGGGACTGCGCCCCGCTCGCCTCGCTGCCTCAAAACTTCACTGCGCGGCAGAAATAGCCGCCCGCCTCTCATTGAAAATGAATTACTAGGAGGCGGTGACCGCGTATCGTCTGGAACCCACTTTACCATTATCTTCTAAAGGAAAAGGCCTCTGCGCCAGTACTTCATAGAGTGCAAAACCCACTCTGCCAGCCTTATAATAACTAAAACTGCACTCTGTTGAGGTGCCAACTTGCGTCTTGTGCACAAGTAGGCCATGTATGGCCTGCTTGTACGCCAGCAGAGTGCGCCATGAGGTGCGCTCACCACTGGCGATGCCAATGATATCACCACTGACATCACCAGTACTAATGCTGGTCCCTCATTGGCTGTTAATGATGACATTGCCAGAAATGCTGGTCCCTTATTGTGCTACATGCTTAAACACACACAGCTACCTACCTACCAACCTACATACATACATACATACATACGCAGATGAATGCAGTACTTGTGCGCAAGTAATTCGAAATTGTAATCATAACACGATACATTTGAAGCAAACCAAAGTCAAGTGCTATGGCTGTATCACACACACACACACACACACACACACACACACACACACACACACACACACACACACACACACACACACACACACACACACACACACACACACAAACCACCAGCAAATAAGATTGAAAGAAAATGTGTCTTTCCCCCTACAGTTTAGGCCGTGAATGTTTAAAATGTGTCCATTTGAGAATAAAATTACATAAAAAGTATTTTGTATTTCAAATACAGAAAATACTAGACCTGAAAGTATTTTGATACAAATTACATCCAATTTTTTCCGTCCCAACCAAATACAAATTACAAAATACAAAAAAGTATTTCAAATACGTATTTCAAATACATGTATTTCAAATACTGCCCATCTCCGCGTATAGTTAAGACTGATCACAGTGGAACTAGTGTATCTGTGTGATAACAGCACTCTACAAACACCACCAACCACCGCTGACATCCCTCCTTCATGAAGGCACATCAAGGGGAGAGAGAGAGAGAGAGAGAGAGAGAGAGAGAGAGAGAGAGACACACACGCACGCACCAGCTGCAGAGAGAAGGAACAAAAAGAAAACAACTAAAGAAGGAAAGAGTAAAAACAGAAAAAGTGCCAGGCTGTTAGTTTGTTCCCACCTGTCTTCACATGAAAGCCCAGAGACGCACAGAGACCAAACAAAGGCCCCGCCGCCACCCTGGAAGACTTGAAACGAAGGAGAGGAGAAAGAGAGAGAGAGAGAGAGAGACTCTATCTGCACCGCCCCAGAAGGTTGTTGCCGCTCTAGTCTTTGAAGCAGAGCATAGGGTTACCAACCGTCCCGTAAAATACGGGATCGTCCCTTTTTTGGAAACTAAAAGACGTGTCCCGTAGTGAACTGAAACGGGACGCTCTTTGTCCCGTATTTTAAGGTTGGGGGATAAATATGAATGACGGGATGATTTAATTGAGAAATGACAGCGATTCTGCCTGTCAGAGAGCTTCCACTTCCACTCTGCTCTCCTCTGAGACGATAAGTGCTGCATCCCATTGCTGTGAGAGGCGCTGCGCTGTTTGTAAGCAGCTGATTGGCTTATTAACATACGGCTCTGAGTGTTGCTAAGACACAGTCTCCGCCCCCTACACACTCCCTTCCCAAGCATGGGCTGTAGGTTCACTCCACAAGTTGCCTGCGAGAGACGAAACGAGTGCGTGCGAGCGACCATACGACAGTGCTCGGCTCAGAACATTGTTTAATGTCTTAAAAAAACGTGACAGAAGATTGTGTACAAACATATTAGACATGAATCCATGATAGGTGATAGGCTAAACAAAAAGGTGAAAAAGCAGGCAAGCAACAGAAAATAAGCCATGGATATTGGTATTCCTGGGAGCACTACAGTAATCTTGTCTGCCAACTAAAGCGACCCCAGACAGGCTGGTATGTGAAATAACATAAGCATGCGTTGATTTTGTTTTTAAAACCTAATGGTTATTGCTGTATGCCAATATGATTAAACTAGTGTTGGGTACCAGAGAGTGGGCACATAAGGACCAGGTAGACCTAGGCGATATGTTTTGGAAAATTGAGAGACACCCGAATTAATATTGTGAAAGGAAACATATGATTTAATATAGGAAAATGCCCGTTTTAGCCAACTTTATAACCGAAAATATGCGATTTTTCGGCCCAAAGACACCCGAATTAATATTGTGAAAGGAAAAATATGATTTAATATAGGAAAATGCCCGTTTTAGCCAACTTTATAACCGAAAATATGCGATTTATGTTTCCTTATAAAGTGTCCCGTATTTGAAACTCTGGGAGTTGGCAACCCTAGCAGAGCAGCATCCACTTCATGTGGAATCACTGCTTGTCACGCAGGAGGGAAGAGTGGAGCTTATTAAACACACCATGCGCTAAAGGTTAACATCCGCTATAGTTTAGCATCCGCTATAGTTCTAGCATCCGCTATAGTTCTAGCATCCGCTATAGTTTAGCATCCGCCATAGACTAGCATCCACTCTGTTATATCGTCGTTGTCGGGTGGAAACCTTGTATGTCCAAAACCGTTGGTTTTGCACGTATCAATTTAAAAATGATTTAAACTAGTGAAAACAGCCGATCTACAAGCACACAACTGTTTTCACTACTTTTGTGCGACGGCCTTGTTGATGAAGCAGGGCTTTACTTCACGGAAAAATGTACACATTTGAAACTTGGAGATACAAGGTTCCTGCAGCGACCATATATATACCTCCGCTGTAAGTGGCAGGTGCTATATACTAGGGGTGTAACGATATGATACACATCACGATTCATGGTTGGCGATACGATACATGGACGATATTGGTTCATTCATGGAGATACGATACGATTCGATTCAATGATTTAAAATCAATATAGTAACTAATTAGCAAATAAATTAAATCTGTGTGAAACGTGTCAATATCTATTATTATGGATATAAATAAGTTAACACTTTGATTCTCTAGCAAATACATGGACATAATATTTAAACACATATGGACAAACCTGCACCTTGACATGAACACAGAGATTGCACACATTTATCTATAAGCCCTATTCACGGCCCGCCCACTCAGCAAATTTCTCAGCAACGTCCTGGTGCTGACGTCAGTTTAGAAGGGTAAAATATCACTGGAATTGCTGGATTTAAAGCCAACAAATCATTATTTCGAACGGTTAAGTAAATTATAAATGCTTTGTGCCTTTTACTATCTTGTGTTCTTGTTCATGCTAGCCGTATGTTATACTGTACTATTCGGAAATTGCATTACATTTGCGATTTCTGTGTTAACTCTATGGGCTTAGCAGGGTTTTAACCCTTCAAAACGTGACTTCAGCACCGGGGGGATGCTGAGTGGGCTGGCTGTGAATAGGGCTTATAGACCTAGAGTAGCTATATGGAATGGAAAAGTAATTAAACCCCTCTTTTTCATTTTCCTTCTTAAAATAGCTAAATACCATGCACAAATACTTAGTTTCCATACAAGCAATTATTTGCACTACAAAACAATTCGATACCAATTATCTGCATTGTAAACGATACCGATACGATACAAAGCCAAAACGGTACGATATATGCTACGATATGCTATAACGATATAGTAGATCATATCAAATTAAAATCGTTTTTTTTTTTTTTTTTTTTTTTTTGGCGATTCAGTTACTGTATCGTTACACCCCTACTATATACCTATAGCATGTGCTAACCTATATCTGCTGTTGGTTAGCACCGTTTATATATACAGTAGGTTAACATCCTCTATCGGTTAACATCTCTTATACTAGGTTCGCCAGAGCCATCTATTGGAGAGTTGCGCCATTGCAGAGGGAGAAAAACTGTTCGTGTAACTCAAAATGTCACTATTTCCCCATAGACTTCAATGCATTCCACAAACTTCCGGTTCAGCAGCTATGTAGGTTAGCATATTGGTAACAGCGTATAGGCACAACCTATTTGATACACTCTGTCTCTCTCTCTCTTCTGTTTTCTCTGTCACACAATGCCTCCCCTCCCTCCCCCATTCCTTCCCCTTGTCTTCTCTCTCTCTCTCTCTCTCTCTTTCTCTCTCTCTCTCTGTCTCTCTGTCTCTCTGTCTCTCTCTCTAATTAAAGAAACAATCAAAGAGAAGCCAACAAAGAGACTATATCAGAGGTGTCACAGCTGCATGTACACAGATTTAATCCTGCCTCTGTGTGTGCGCACGCGCTTGTGTGTGCGTGCGTGCATTTGCGCACTTATGTGTGTCTGTGTGCGGTGTGTGTATGCACGTGCACGTGTGTTTGTGTGTAGCTCAAGGTTGTTTTCTATCTTGTGGTGTACTGCGGGTCCATGAGAGTAAACGTATATTGTGGTTGTGGTATCTCAGACAGCGTAGCAGCAATGACAATAAGGATAAAAATAGCAGCGTTATTAATAAAAAGAAGAACAGCTTGTCTGTTGGTCCTAGAGCTTAAAGAGGCGGTGACATAGTTTTGTACTTTTTCTAGTTTTCATGTGTCTAGGAGGTTGACAGTACTTCATTAGACCCCCTGGTGTGGTTGATATGAGCAATTATGTATTGCCTTTCTATTTGGGTTTTAGCTGTAGGCTGCCACCTTGTGGGGTCAAACGTGCCGGTCCAAAAACACAGATACTTATTACATCACAGAATCAACTCCTCCCCTAATTACCATTCACCCAACATACGTGGGTGTGGCTAACTTCAGCTGGGTCACCACCCACCATGACAACCACGCATACCAATGAACTGGTGGGTGTGGCCACATAAAAACATCATTTTAACTCTTTCTGTACACTTTTTGGGAAAACATCTTCCTCCTAGTATAATCATAATAGTAGATAATCATGTTTTATAGGGGGGAAAAATCATGGCACCCCGTCTTTAAAGGCACTTGAATGTGCTGGATATACAGGGGTCTTAGGCGCGCACGTATGTAGCAGATCTACAAGAGCATGTAGGTCAGCTATTTTCGGTGTGTAGTCTTGGCGTCGAGGGGAAAAAGAGCAGACCAAGTACAGAGCCTAAGGTCAAGTTGACCAAGTATTGACGGTTAAATCTGAAACTATACATTAACAGGAATCCAACATATAGAAGATTTTGATGACAGTGCTGTCAAAACAAGTCTACATTATAGTAGGGGGGGATCCTGCTTCATCTGTCTATACAAGTGGGCCCGTGGGCCTGTGCCCCCACCCTTTTTTTTTTTTTTTTGCTACCATTTTAGGATTAGGTTAGGGTTACAGTAATTTCTGGGCAGCCACCAGGGGTGTAGTTGTCCCGATTTAAAATGAAGCAAACACGGAACTGAAAGTTCCTATGATTGACCGCTAGTTGCGCTGTTCTGGTGTGGCGGAGAGAGTCGCTGCCCCAGCCTGAAGCCTCAAAAGTCTAGTATCTGCTCTCGTTCCACAGGGATGTCCCTTTGGAGTGATGGTTAAGATATTGGACTTTCACGCGGGAGACCTGGGTTCGAAACCGGGTGGGGAGGTTCGGATCACCTCCTTTACATTGGTGCCGTGACCCGGATCTGGGCTTCCCCGTAGGAGGAGGTCAAAAGGGGGTGAGTGTGGCGGAGAGAGTCGCAGCCCCAGCCTGAAGCCTCAAAAGTCTAGTATCTGCTCTCGTTCCACAGGGATGTCCCTTTGGTGTGATGGTTAAGATATTGGACTTTCACGCGGGTTCGAAACCGGGTGGGGAGGTTCGGATCACCTCCGTTACACTGGCACCAGAAGCAACATGTTCTCCATAGGATTCCATTCATTTCTCCCCGGACTTTTACATTTGATTTTCTTACCTTAATAAACATTGTCATAAATTCTTTATGGTTCCTGTCGCTATTTTTAAAGCCACGTTTTCAATCACCATGATACCACATGGTGTACCATTGAACGTTGATTTCTACAATGATGGCGGCACCCATACAATGGCCAAAAAATCACACCCGTGTGAAGTGGAGCTGTGTGTGTGTGTGTGTGTGTGTGTGTGTGTGTGTGTGTGTGTGTGTGTGTGTGTGTGTGTGTGTGTGTGTGTGTGTGTGTGTGTGTGTGGATCATGTGTACCGATTTTTGTGACATTTGAAGAAAATATGTAGGAAAAGGAGCAAAAAGTGTGTTTTGGAGAAAATTCAAGATGGCGGAAAATCTATCATGGCGCAAATGGGCGTGGCCTATATGGGGAGATGCGTCATGACCCAAGGAATCCAGGGAAAAAATATTTTTAATTTTCCGACCTACGGTTCAAGAGTTACAGGCCAAAACGTAAAGTGGGGTGTTATGGCGCCACCATGAGGCCAAATGACACAATTATTATTATTATTATTTTTTTTTTTTTATTATGCCGAAGTTTAGGAAGTTCAGGCTACATACACACAGACACACACACAGACAGACAGACAGACAGACCCACACAGCCACGTATAGGGAGCCTGTGCTTCACACAGCTCCAAAAAGCTTCATTTGTGCAGCATAGAAACCAATGGCTTTCCCCTGTCCATATATTTGTACACTAAGTGCATTGGGCCAATCCTCCAGTAGCACCGGCCCACAGACAGGGGCGGTTTTTATAAACTGGGGGCTCCCCACAAAGGTAGTAAAAGAGGCCCCCCCCCCCCATGAGCGCGCGTGAAAAATAGATATGCGTGAAAAAAACAGTATGCGTGCGTGCGAAGTGCAGGAATTAAAAATGCCACCCTCCAACTCAATAACTATTCTGAAAAAGTGATGATTTAGCATGACAAGACGATGAACTTGACAAGACAATGAAGAGCAGAGGCAGAGGAAGCCTATTTGTTGTCATTATGGTTGGTTTTAAATACCTAACCACAATCATTTTGGATCTATTTGATTAATTTAAGAAGAGTACAGAAAGGTAGCCTATATAGAGTAGGCCTATATGTATATTTTTATACAGGACATATTTGATGCAGGACAATAATTATTTTAATAACAATAAGGGAATATCAGTGAATAATAATACTTTAAAATTATATTTTAATTATTAATTATTTTATTTAATTATTATTTTTCAAAATTTTGATAAAATTAAAGCTGCAAGCAGCAATGACCGGGCCCTCGCAGCTCTACCCACGTCACAAGGGGCAACAGCCAATCAGAAGAGGGGACAGGACTAAGTTAAACCAATTAAGGTGAAGGACTCTTGATGAAGTCATATGACACCAGCCACAAGTCTGTACGACAAACGGTTCATGAGATATAGAGGCACTTCCTGTTTGGCGAAGGGCACTTCCTGTTTGGCGAAGGAAGCGCCAATTAAGGTTAAGGACTCTTAATCAAGTCATATGACACCAGCCCGAGTCTGTACGACAAACGGTTCATGAGATATAGAGGCACTTCCTGTTTGGTGAAGGGCACTTCCTGTTTGGCGAAGGAAGTTTGATCTCTGTGTGAAACCTATTGACTCCAGTGAGCAGTTGGTCAATTCTTTAAACAATCATAACTTTTGACAGGAATGGGCTAGAGACTTACTTTTTTTTCCTAAATGCTCAGAATAATGAGCCCAGCAGGGGGCCCCCTCTGCCTTGGGGCTCTACGCAGTTGCGTAGTCTGCGTAGAGCAAATGCCCGCCCCTGCCCACAGAGCAGAGGGACATCACATGATTCGCCCACTGGCTTGTCCTATCATCTGAATACCGGTCTAGTCGCCCAATCACAGGCTACTATGGCCCAGGAGTCCCACCCAAAACATTTAAGGGCTGATACAAGCCCACAACGCGTCTCTGCCTCGACACGTTGTGGGCTTGTAGATCTCGGCCCCGATGGGCCGGTCTGGGCCAAGATGCCAGGGCCCAATTTATGTCCCAGTCCAGTGCTGCTGCCCGTTGATCAGGTCTCTGACACGCTTTTTAAACCCATTTGCCGTATCGGATTTGAGACAGACAGGCTGGGTAGCACTATAGAACGGCTAAATCTCGATAGTCCGACGGCACAGAGATCCAAGAGAGAGAAGTCCATTTGAAGAATTATAATCCATCATTTTGAGGTGGAAACATGGAGAAAGCTCAGGCTTAAATTAGAACCATATATGGTTTAATGTAACTTGGAGTTATGTGACGGCAACGCTGGTCAGTTATTAGGCTAACTAGCGAGTCCAGAGTCAGACCAGCTGTGGCTTTTGCGCTAATTGGTTTGACCTACATTTGCGTCTTTTTGTTTGTGTGTGTGTGTGAGTGTCCGCTCTCATAGTTGAACAGCGGCATGTTATAGTTTAACAAACAAGCCAAAGTTTGCAGGCCCATACTCGAATCTCTGTGCCATCTGGGCCAGAGGAATAGCACTACGCGCCCCTATAGCACACCATCTGAGAATCATTGGTTGCATTAGATGTGTGTGAACCTCCTGGATGGCTGCAATCCCCTGTGGTTCCCATGCACACTGAAACCCTGGGCCTGTGAACCTCTTACTCAGCAGCCATCATTACCCATGAGATGACCTCATCCTCTCCACACGTACCCAGCTGTTGTTGGCTGTTTCAGGTCCCCCCGGTACGCAGAGGCCCTCCCTTCTCTCTCTCTCTCACACACACACACACACACACACACACACACACACACACACACCCACACACACACACACACACACACACACACACACACACACACACATGCACTATAGGGTGTAACGATATAGTAACTGAATCGAAAAATCTTTTTTAATTTGCAATGATCTACTATATCGATATGCAAAAGCATATATCGTACCGTTTGGCCCTGAATATCGTATTGTATCGCTTTACAATGCAAATAATCGGTATCGAATTGTTTTGCAATGCAAATAATCGATTGTATGGAACTCTAAGTATTGTGCCTTGTATTTGCAGTTCTAAGAGGGGAAATGAAAAATAGGGGTTTAATTACTTTTCCATTCCATATAGCTACTCTTGGTCTATTGATACATTGTGTAATCTCTGTGTTCATGTCAAGGTGGGTTTGTTCATATGTGTTGTATGTCCATATTGCAAAAAAACACACAGTGTTTACTTATTTAAATCCATAATAATAGATTTTTACTTTAAAAACCTGCTCTATTGACACGTTTCACACAGATTTTAAGTCTTTGCTAAATAGTTACTATATCGATTTTAAATCATTGAATCGAATCGTATCGCCATGAATGAACCGATATCGTCCATGTATCGTATCGTCAACCATGTATCATGATGCGCATCGTACTGTTGTTCAAATGTATCGTTACACCCCTAGCATGCACGCTTGCACGCACGCATGCGCGCGCACACGCACACACCTGTAGTGGGACGGGAGCGACGCCGTCCCTGGTGTGGTGTGTGTTGTCTGCGCTATACATTGAATCATAGGTATACAGTAGACATGCCACGTTATTTAGTGCATGTGAGAATGTGGTTGTGTGATGTGGTATTAGAATGTCAAGGCATGTTTTTGCATAATGTGGTTTGGGGTTACGGTTGGGGGGAATTTGTATATGCTACTGTAGCGTGCGCGTGTATGCGTGCGTGAGTGTGTGCGTGCCTGTTCTCTCGCACACTCCAGAACGGGGCCGTTTGGTTTCCCTGTTTAAACAGGCAGCTCCACAGACGGCCGTGTCTGGGCTGCATAATAATTAAGGACCCCGGTCCATTGAGTTTCCGGCCGCGTTCCGCCGGAGACGCTAACACTGCAGTTTGCTGCTATAGCTAGCTAACTGCTATCTCTCCCTCTGTCTCTCTCTCTGTCCCTCTGTCTCTCTCTCTCTCTCTCTCTCTCTCTCTCTCTCTCTCTCTCTCTCTCTCTCTCTGTCTCTCTCATTATCTCTGTCTCTTTGCTTTACCGTGTCTTTCTCCTCGCTTTTGTCTCTTTGTATTCCTCCTCCTTTCTGTTTCTTCTGTCCATCCCTCTTAGCTCCCCTTCTCTCTTTTCTCTCTCACATGCAATGGTCTCACTCTGCCTCTCTCTCTCTCTCTCTCTCTCTCTCTCTCTCTCTCTCTCTCTATCTCTCTCTCTCTCTTCCCCCCCCCCCCCCCCCCTCATCTCCAGGGGTGTCGCACCAAATTCTGGGCCCTGGGTACAAGGATTCACTGCACCGAGTGCCGCGCTGCGAGTTTGTATCTGCTATTTTAGAAAAATCATTCTTTGAATATTTCAATTCCTTCTATGTTTTTTTTGGTGAAAAACCTATGTTTCTATGTCAGTGATGCTCAAACGTTTTCATGTGAAGGACCCCCAAAATGATATGTATTTTGCTGCGGAACCCCATCTCAAAATGTTTAGTTCCAGGGACCCCACAGAAGCAGAATCTGAGTTACAAATGTTTGCTTAAATTAATACATATATTCAAAGATTTGCACACATTTTCAAAAATCGCAGATCTACAAGATCTGTGAGCTTGTATAGCAACTATTTTTCAATAGCTAAAGTATAACATAATGAGGACCCTCCACCTTGGGCCCTAGTAACTCAGTCCCACTTTTACCCCCCTTGTGACGCCCCTACCTCCACCTCGTTCTATATACTCTCTCTCTCTCTCGCTCTCTCTCTCTCTCTCTCTCTCTCTCTCTCTCTCTCTCTCTCTCTGTTTGGCATCACGTTGAGGTCCTGAGTTAATCATTCATTCCACTGACAGCCTATCTATTTTTATTGGTGCCTCTGTGTCTCTCTCCATCCATCCCTCTCACTCTCTCTCTCTCTCTCTCTCTCTCTCCCCCTCTCTCCAGAGGAAATGAGCGAGAAGCAGGGAGAGAGAGAGAGGGAGATTGTTGCAGCCCCTGAATAGCTATCCTGGCAATTAAAGAAAAAAGCGAAATATTTAAATTACAAACCGACGAAGGAACGAAGCAGCCTAGAGGGAGGGAGAGAGAAAGAGAGAGGGAGAGAGAGAGAGAGAGAGCATAATATCTCAACACAAGAGGAGAGGAGAGGAGCTACTAAATAAAGTATTAAGTAAAAGAGAGTAGGGGGGAGAGAGGATTTTGTAACTGAATGAGTGATGTCTTTTGTTGCACAAAATGCAGAGATGGAAGAAATGCTAGGAGAGATAGAAACTGTTCTTTCATCTCTCTCTCTCTCTCTCTCTTACTACTTCCTTTTCTTGCTTCCTTCCTGTGTGTGTGTGTG
>NC_137827.1:10801944-10809444 GCF_963921795.1 Nannobrachium achirus | reverse complement strand
CTGGAACAACGGGCCCCTCTGTCCTCATCATTTACAAACACACGCGCCAGACGCAAAGTGGCCGGGTCGCTTAAAGATGCTCGTCCTTTCAACCAATCATCATACTCTGTTTTATGTGATGCTGTAAAGCCGAGTGGCGCCTCACAGTATTTACTGCGCTCGTGCACTCACGCACGCACGCACACTCACACACACACACACACACACACACACACACACACACACACACACACACACACACACACACACACACACACACACAGGGAAGTTCACCACGGGCTGAAACACTTCGACAAACAGATAAACTGATTATTGATTACTGAATTTCCCCCTTGGGATAATAAAGGTATCTATCTATATCTATCTATCTATCTATCTATTGATTGCTTATCATTGCTGACAGTGAGGCAGACCGGCTCTGCTACCAGGGGTGCAGTTGTCCCGGTTTAAAATGAAGCAAACGCGGAACTGAAAAGTACCTACTGTATGATTGGCTGCTAGTTGCGCTGTTCTGGCACCAGAAGGAACATATACTCTATAGCAGGGGTATTCACTAAATTGTCCAGGGGGCCACAATGACAGAAACCCAAGGGGCCGGGAGCCGCACTAACATACCCCCCCCAGATCAGGTGGGTCGCAGACACACACACTCCACTCTGCTGCAGTGCTCTGACTGGAGTCACTTCACTTGAATATAATGGAATATGATTAGGGATTACTATGTGTAAAAGCCATAGCACTGGGTTCATTTGTTAGATTATTGTTATTATTGTCATTATTATATTTTTGATTATTTGGTATATTTGGCACTATTGAGTTGTATTAGTTTATTAGTTAATTGATAATTGGAATGATTTGGACAACCAAGGCACGCCTCTCCCCAGGCCTGGGCTGATCACTGATTATGCTGCAAGGGCATAAGTAGGCCTGTTGTTGGGGAGATGGTATGCACCTGGGTGGACAAAAATGGTTTCTACCAGAGCCAAAGAGAACAATACCAGTCCAGGCCAGGGAAAAAGCTGTTTGTACTAATGCACTGTCGATATGAAGTCAAGTAAACTATGCAAACCAAGTTCAACCTGTGGACAATGTTCTTCTTAATGCCTGCGTATAGCCAAGTCTGGGTGCATCAGTGAGTTTTGATTGAGTTTATTTGGAGCTGACAAAACTGCACTTACAAAGTAGAAACCATTGTCCTAACGAACTGGAGATCCGTGGACAAGAGGAGAGGACTCAAGGAATATTAAACAACTCGGTGACACTATAGGAGTGTGATCACTGTGCTTTGCAACAAAGACACAAATGCAGCTTGGTATGTGTACAAACACTGAATAGAGCTGTATAGGGAAAACAGGCATAACTATTTTGAGCTATTTTATTATTCGTGTTTTGTCAATGCTGAACTTTTATTGGTGACACGTAATTGCTGCATTGTCGTCCGTTATTATTGTTTTGTATTGTCACTGCCGGACTTTTATCAGTGACACATGACTGTTGTTGAGCCACTGCCACAACAGTTTATTTTTGATCGTTTGTTTTGCACTGGATCCCATGAGCTGCACCAGCACTTTAAGTTAGTGGGTACGATGTCAGACTGGTGGTCAGACCCAGACGATGACCCTCCAGAGCTCAGTCCAGAAGTATTGACGAAATCGTGAAAAGATACTTCGCTAACATTCAGGACGACACACCACCTGCTTCTGCAAATGGAGGTGAAGTTCCAAACCAGATACAGGGTCTGGGGAGTGCACAGGAAGTTTGCCACAAATGTTGTGGTGGAAGAAAAGATTGCTCCAGTAGAGGACAACGGAGAGACTTCGCAGGGAGAGGAGGCAGGTGTCTTGGAGGATGGTGAGACATGGCATGGAGAGGAGGTGAATGTCTCAGAGTCCGGCCGAAGAACCCCCAGGCTCTGGAAAACAGTATGCAGCTGAAAGAGATCAATCTGGAACAGCTGACCAACCCTGTAGAAGAGGACAAAGACGATGGTGAGATGGCTGTGGAGAAAGGGGGCTCCTCGGCTGTAGGCTATGTCCCATCCGAAACCGAAGAGGACGACGGTGAGATGACTGTGGAGACAGGTGGCTCCTCGTCTGACGACGTCACACCTGACCATGAAGATGGATATGGACAGGTGTCCAAAAAAGAGAAAGGCCGCCATCGCAGGAACCGACAGAAAAAAGGAACACAAAGCAGCGTGCCCAGGAGAAGAGTGAAGATGTGGAGCAGAAGCAGAAGTGGAAAGACAAGGAGAAAGATGATGTGCCAGAAGAAAGGCATACACTTGCCTTCCTTTCTGTGGTGGCTTGAGGGCTATGTCAAGCCTTTAGCAGACTGGTGAAAGACCTGAGCCACCCCTGCTGACTAGATGGAACTTTTTACCTGTTCTCTTCTCCAGCTATCTCTTTTTTCTTTCTTTTACAGTGAAAAGAAGATTCCATTCAAGATAATTACTCTACACATACTACATACCTTGATTAATGTTTTCTTGTTTATGGCTTCTTATACTTGTTTGTTGTAATTGGTCACTATAATTCCCAATTGGGGGGGAGTGTAAAAGCCATAGCACTGGGTTCATTTGTTAGATTATTGTTATTATTGTCATTATTATATTTTTGATTATTTGGTATATTTGGCACTATTGAGTTGTATTAGTTTATTAGTTAAATTGATAATTGGAATGATTTGGACACAAGGGCACGCCTCTCCCAGGCCTGGCTGATCACTGATTATGCTGCAAGGGCATAAGTAGGCCTGTTGTTGGGGAGATGGTATGCACCTGGGTGGACAAAATGGTTTCTACCAGAGCCAAAGAGAACAATACCAGTCCAGGCCAGGGAAAAAGCTGTTTGTACTAATGCACTGTCGATATGAAGTCAAGTAAAACTATGCAAACCAAGTTCAACCTGTGGACAATGTTCTTCTTAATGCCTGCGTATAGCCAAGTCTGGGTGCATCAGTGAGTTTTGATTGAGTTTATTTGGAGCTGACAAAAACTGCACTTACACTATGATTATGGTAAGATGAAGCTCACGTTTCATATCGCGCAAACCATACCTATAACGTTCATTAGCCTTTTTTCAAAATCCTTTTTCTTTTCTTTTTTTTCTTTTTTTTCCAAAATTGCTTCAGGGGCCACAAGGAAGGTCCCCGCGGGCCGCCAGTTGAATACCCATGCTCTATAGGATTCCCCCGAACTTTTACATTTGATTTTCTTACCTTAATAAACATTGTCATAAATACTTTATGGTTCCTGTCGCTAGTTTAAAGCCTCGTTTCAATCACCATGATATGCGTGATGTTAACACATATGGTGCCAACCCCGAGTTTCCCGAGTTTGTATTTGTACCAACGCTGTGCCAACCCCGAGTTTCCCGAGTTTGGGCTGTTTTTGATTTTTTTTTTTTTTTTTCATTTTTTTTTTTTTCAATTTTTTTTTGGACCTCCAGAAATGTATTAGGCATGATCGCGATCGCGAAATTGCATGTTTAACCCCCCATACCAACCCATTCTTTCAAACATGGCAGCCATGTTTGTTTACATCTGAAGAAAACATAATGGCTGATAAATCATGAATGAACGGATTTCCAAGCGGATTTTTTTGTTTGAAAGCTGTGAACAGTGCGCACAACACGTGGTGCATCATCTAGTCATGGGGCGTGCACTTTTTTACATACAATTGCGCAATTACATGAAAAAATCATGGCTACATAAGTGTTAAAGCAGGGTGTGCTGTAGGAGGGGCTTCTGATCATAGGCTTGTGATGATTCTTCTTGTGTGCTTTATTTTCGGCAAGCTCGAGACAATATCCCATCATGTATCCCTGCGGTTGCACTTGACCGTTGGCAGCCCAATAGCATTCCTTGGGTACCATTAAAACAATGATGGCGTCACCAAAAAAAGCTTCATTTGCGCAGCATAAGAAACCAATAGCTTTCCACTGTCCATATTTTGTTACAGTCTATAGCTGCAAAAGACTGACAGACAGACAGATTGAGACACAACCACAAAGAAAAGAAGACTATTCTCACTCTGTGTTTTTGAGGAGAACATATCTCTCTCTCTCTCTCTCTCTCTCTCTCTCTCTCTCCTCTCTCTCTCTCTCTCTCTTTCTCTCTCTCTCTCCCTCTCCTCTCTCTTTCTCTCTCTCTCTCCCTCTCTCGTTAAGGATTCTCCTTGCTTGCCGTACAGCGGAGGCCAGGGCAGTGAGCGGAGCGGGGCTTTTAGTTTAGTATGCAGCCTCCACTCAAGGACAGAGCCTTGTTAAGAACGGCTATTGAGCTGTGGAGCATTATAGCTAGCCAGAGCTAAGCAGGGGCTCACGGCTCTCTCTCTTTCCCTCTTCCTTGTCCCTCCCTCCCTCCATCTATCTCTGCTGTGCTCCCATTAATGATGTATTAGTTTATTAGGGATAGGATATTGGTCCAGGGACCCCTGCTACTGACTTCATCATTGCACCACCGGGGGTGTCGCACCAAATTCTGCAGCCCTGGGTACAAGGATTCACTGCGTTATGTTGTGCTTTAACCCATTGGAAAATATACAAGCTTGCGGCGTGGCACCGAGTGCCGCGCTGTGAGCTTGTAGATCTGCTATTTTTAAAAAATCGTGGAGATTTGTGCACGTCTTTGAATATTTCAAATCCTTCAAAGATTTAAAAAATACATTACATTCAAAGATTTGCACACATTTTCACAGACTTTTCAAAATAGCAGTGCGGCACTCGGTGCCGCGAGGGCAGGAAATCTTACTGGGGAGGGGCGGTGGAAACCTTGTAAATCCAAAACCGTTCGTTTTGTATTTATCATTTTGTTAAAATAGTGAAAATCACACTAGAGATGCAATTTATCACTTAAAAGAGCCGTTCAAAAGACTGGCTCATTCAGCTCATACCTGTAACTTATCTATTCACTCATATAAAAAATATTTTTTCTTTTTTTTATATAGATGTTCAGAGGGACCCACATGCACGCACGTTGGTATTACTATTCTTGTGTAAAAATGAAGTCAGCTGCATTTTAGGCCTGGAAATTTTAAAAAGGTTGTAAAATGCAATGATTTAGACGGTCACCGTTGATTTATCGCTCAACTGTATTGGATGTGGAAATTAATACTCCAGGAGAGCTATTACAACTTTTCTTTTTATCCATCTTATCTGACTGTCTCTATATATCTTTCTTCTGTCCCCCCTTCTGTAACATTCTGCAGAATGATGCAAGACTTCCAAACCCATTATTTTTAATACCCCAACAGGTTGTGTTGCTTAAGCCGGTATTGAATAAATGCCCTCCCTTGTATTTATATTGTCGTTGTCCGGTGTAAACCTTATATGTCCAAGTTTTAAAAAATGGAACTAAACTAGTGAAAACAGCCGATCTAGATCTGTAGATCTGCTGTTTTCATTACCTTTGTGTGACAGCCTTGTATGATGAAGCACAGCTTTACTTTGCGAAAAAAAACATACACATTTGAAATAGGGATGGTCCGATCAGGTTTTTTGGAACCGATCACCGAGCACCGATCACAAAAGTTTGATCACCCGATACCGATCAATCACCGATCCGATCAAGTTATTATTTATATATTATTTATATTTTCTAAATGTATATGTTTTTAAACTTTAATTAATTAATTCACTCATGAATTCATTTATATATTTGCCTTATAGTTATTTACCAACTATTACTATGTATTTATTATCATAGTCAGTAACTAATATTCCTTCAGCACTGTGGAAATCAATACCCCAAAATGGCCTCAAGTGGGCATACTGAACGGCTGGTTGATCGGATGCACCGATCGGATCGGATCGGTGAATTTACCTTTTGATCTAAACCACCGATTATCGCCGATCACGCTTTGATCGGACCCGATCCCGATCCATTGCCGATTGATCGGTAACATCTCTAATTTGAAACTTGGAGATACAAGGTTTCTGCCCAACAGTGACGATATACTCTCTCTCTCTCTCTCTCTCTCTCTCTCTCTCTCTCTCTCTCTCTCTCTCTATGCCCCATCACTCTTCTCTTTCTGCATGGATGCCTTTGTTTACCTACGTGTCATTGCTCGAGTGCCCACTCTCTCTCTCTCCTCTCTCTCTCTCTCTCTCCACTAGGCTGAGCACCCCCCCCCCCCCCACCCCTCTCTCACACACACACCACACACACAACACACACGCAACGCACGCACGCACGCACCAGCACGCACGCACGCACGCACGCACGCACGCACGCACGCACGCACGCACACACACACACACACACACACACACACACACACACACACACGCACACACACAAATCTCAGATGCAGTATAGTTCCCAGTTTAGAAGGAGGCCTTGAAAGCAGCCAGCTAGTCCATCGCTACCAGAATATCTGTGTGCGTGTGCGTGTCCGTGTGCGTGTGCGTGTGCGTGTCTCTCTCTCCCTCTCTCTAAAGACCTTCACCATTGCTTTTCCTCAGTGCAGTAACCACGCTATAAGGCTTTTCTCTCTCCTAGGCTTCCTCACAGGGAGATGAAGGGCGATGTTTCAGACCCCACATGGAGATCCAGACACTTTCAGGCTTTTATCTTTGGCCTTCGACGGCCCTTGTCGTTTCTCCCTGGCAGAAGTAAAGCAAATGTACTTGAGTAAAAGTACAAGGTAATTTGGCATCAAGTGTACTCAAATTACCAAAAGTAAAAGTACTCATTATTAGGGATAATATCCAACTCTTAATTTCCAATACCGATTATTATCCGATACCGATACCGATATATGCTAATATAATATCTAGCAGTGATTCTCAACCATTTGAATTTCAAGGACTCCCAGTTTGAAATGCATTAGGCTACTGACCCCCATTTAATGGCATTTATATATCGCTGGGACCCCACACATGGAATTGGTCCATTTGTTCCATTTGTACACTAATACAGACCCCTAAGGGTCATATATATATATATATATATATTTATATATATATATTTTACCGATACTGATATTTACCGATATAAAATGTTATGCTAATATCGGATCTCTGATCGGCCGATAATATCGGACATCCCTACTCATTATGCAAATTGTTCCATTTCAAGTTTTCAAATGTATACAAATCTTTGAACGTAGCAGATCTACACGCTCACAATTTGCTTGTCGTTTTTTATTTATTTTTTAGTCTAAATTTAGTCCACAAAACGTAAGAGTTTAGTCGACCAATCTACAGTTTATTTTGTCGACAACTCAAATGTTTCGTCGGGCCTTGATGGCGCCGTAATGGCTGATTTTACACATGGTTGCATCTTGAAAATAGCGATCTACAAGCTCACAGCGCGATTGTAGATCAGCTATTTTCAGAGTGCAATACCCGAGCACAACCAAACATGGGACCTCCTCTCCACTAGTTCCCTCCTTTTCCCTCCTAGTTTTGATTGTTGACGAAAATCGACAATATATTTAGTCATATAGTTTTAGACATCATCGCCTAGTTTTTATTTAGTGTGTGATTATTTAATATA
>NC_137827.1:10761961-10801744 GCF_963921795.1 Nannobrachium achirus | reverse complement strand
CACACGCACGCACACACACACACACACACACACACACACACACACACACACACACACACACACACACACACACAGGCACAGGCACGTGCGTGTGTGACACATTGTGTTATATCACATAATACAATAATATACACACATGCACACAAAGACAAGCTGTCAGCTCAGCTCCTGTGGAACCAGGTACTACTACTACTCTTCCTTCCCCTTAGAGCGTGTGTGTGTGTGTGTGTGTGTGTGTGTGTGTGTGTGTGTGTGTGTGTGTGTGTGTGTGTGTGTGTGTGTGTGTGTGTGTGTGTGTGTGTGTGTGTGTGTGTGTGTGTGTGTGTGTGTGTGTGTGTGTGTGTGTGTGTGTGTGCGTGCGTGCGTGCGTGCGCGCGGTGTCAGGAGGGGTGTCAGGAGGGGGGCTCATGTTTTCCAATGAGCTACTATAGTTAGCTAGCTTAGCGCTATGTCTCTGTATGGAGTATGACATGCTGACAAGAGACTGGTCATGTGTTACTACACGCCTGGGGCGAGAGACAAGGCAGAGAGAGAGAGAGAGAGAGAGAGAGAGAGAGAGAGAGAGAGAGAGAGAGAGAGAGAGAGAGAGAGAGAGAGAGAGAGAGAGCGAGAGAGAGAGAGAGAGAGAGAGGGAAAAGGCTATGGCTGATTCACACTCGGTTGCGCGGCCATATCGTGCACCACAAATAGCAGATTTACAAGCACGCAATGCATCACAATGTGAGCGTTTTTTTTAGTTTGTAGATCTGCTATTTAATTCGGTGCTGCTTTGTGTTGGTGTTGAATGACTTGTCTTGTATTTATTGTAACCGGTTATAGAAAGGAGTTTTCAACATCAACGGTTTTGCTTTCGTTTCGGGGGGTTAGCGGCTCCTTGCTAGCGATAAACAGCGTGAAGTTCCGCGGGGCTAAAGATGGTCACTGACTATACGGCTACAGTTTTCCACACGGGCGTCAGTCAGCGAGTTCGGCTGTGTCTCTCTCTCTCTCTCTCTCTCTCTCTCTCGCCGTCACGGCCGTTCGTTATTAACGCAAATCCGTCTCCGGAATGGCTTGGCCCGCCGGGGCTAATTTATTCATGTATGCATTAAGTTTATAGTGCTTTCATCACCGCCGCTGTTTACTTGCATGGCCAGAGGACGCAGATAAAGATCTCTAAAGATATCTGTGTTTGTTTTCCAAGCCTACAGGTATATCCCTCTCTCTCTCTCTCTCTCTCTCTCTCTCTCTCTCTGTTTCTATCTCTCCATCTCTGTGTTCCCTTGGTGAGAATGCTTTCTATGTCTCCTTCTCAGTGGTGTCAGTTCAGCAAAAGCTAAGGTATGGCAACATGACTGGTTTCATATACCTTACCAAGCAACCACATCAGGACCTGGACCAATCAGTGACGTTTCGATTTGGGCCAGATCACAGTGTTGGGAAAGTTCACTTTCAAAATGAACTAGTTCAAGTTCAAATTCAAAACTTCTAAAATGAACTAGTTTATTTCATAGTTCATAATTCTAAATGTAAATCCCCAAAATGAACTAACTTAGTTCTTTTTAGTTCTTTTTTTAACCATAATATCTTTGGCTATAAAAAAAAACAAAAAACTGATTGGTCCAAGTCCTGACCGTGCTTGCTGGGTGCCATTTTGTCATACCTTCTTACCATTTTGTCAAGATAGGGGGGATACAAGTGTTGTGGAGAACATAATACCTTGTGAAAGCCACCATTTTGTTCTAATTTGCATTGTAGTTAGTTTAAAGTAATTTAATAACAGATATAATCAACACAGATAGTCATAGAGACATTTGTCAATTTATTTTAAGAAGTACATTTATTTCCCTGGCTGGAGCCAAGGTATGGCAGCTGCTATACTTTGCCGTACCCAATTGACGCCTCTGGGTGACGATGCTTTCTATCGCTCCTTTTCCACTGACATGGTCCCAACACCACACCACTCCACACCATCCACTTGTGCCAGGTGTTCCACTACAAGGACCTGGGTAGAGTGGTGTGAAACCGGTACTAAACATTGTACTAAAAAGTATCCAATCCAGATTAGGTCTGAGCTATGCCACCAGGATATAGTTGTAATACATGATAATAGATTCTATTGTGTTATTATAACCACTATTATAATCTATTATAGTGTATTAAAATGATCATAGTAATACATTAATAATGTATTGTGTATTATAATCACAGTTATAATCCATTATAGTGTATTATAATTTAGGATAGTTGTAATACAAATGTATATTGTATTATAATCACAGTTAAAGGGGTCAATTTGTTCCTTACCGATAGGGATACTTTTGTGTAATAGAAAATGTAGATATTTTTATGTGGTGCGGTGTGGTGTAGTGTGGTGCTAAATCTGCAGTCGAAAAGGGGCTTAAGTCTCCTTCTCTCCCTCTCTTCTCTTTCCTCCGTTGTCCCTTGTCCCCCCCCCCCCCCCCCCCCCCCCCCCCTTCTCTCCATTATCATCCATCCCTCTGTCCTTCCCTGGGAGACCACAAGGCAATAACCGGAGCTGTGTGAGAGGTCAGCCTGCGCGACCTGTGGAGGAGTGTGTGTGTGTGTGTGTGTGTGTGTGTCTGTGTGTGTGTGTGTGTGTGTGTGTGTGTGTTTGTGTGTGTGTGTGTGTGTGTGTGTGTGTGTGTGTGTGTGTGTGTGTGTGTGTGTGTGTGTGTGTGTGTGTGTGTGTGTGTGTGTGTGTGTGTGTGTGTGTGTGTGTGTGTGTGCGTGCGTGCGTGCGTGCGTGCGTGCGTGCGTGCGTGCGTGCGTGCGTGAATTTTCTCTCTATCATGACCAACTCTTAACCATGCTCAAGCCAGTAGCACGGTGGCTGTTGGGGGGGGGGGGGGGGGGTATAGAGACCTCTTCAGCACATGACCCGCGGTGCAGAGTAGGGATGGGGCGATAAGCGATATTATCGTTTATCGCGATACAAAACACTCATGATTATTATTTTGTCACATGATTGATTGATTGATTTTTTTTTTTTGCTACCGAAGGTCGCATTATACCCTGAAAAACCTTGTCGCTTGTCTGTCTGTCTGACTGTCTGTCTGTCTGTCTGTCTGTCCGTCCGGCTGTACAGGAAGTGATGTCAGTGTGATGTCAGTGAGTCACAGTCAGGAAGTGATGTCAGTGAGTCACAGTGATGTGGTACATAATGACTCATATATGGGCATAAAAAGGATGCCACGTGACATCACTTCCTGTACTGACACTCAGACAAGCTATGAGATTTCTCAGGGTATAAAAGTCCATATATGGTCATTCCCAGAAAAAGAAAAAAACCTTTTATGCCCATACATGGAGATTTCTGATGTCATAAATCCCAGGCCGAAAATGAGAATGTTAGGGTACCCCCTTATTTGGTAATGTCCATATATGGGCATGTTTTGACATAATATAACTATCATGAAGGGGTCTCCATATAAGAGTAACTGGTCCCATATACATCACTCTTACTAGTTAGACAAAAATTGAGAACAGTACAAGTAGTCAATACAATAGAAATGTAGTAGTACAGTACAGACCTTTTATGATCTTTTTTGGAGCTGTGTGCAAAGCACATGAGCTCCCTGTGAGTGGCAATGTGTGTCCTCACCAGAGTCTGTGTCCAGTCAAGAATGAACAGGATCTGCCCATGCGCAATTCTTTGGATGGGATTTATGTCACTTTGAAGTGAGCCGATTTTTTGGATGGGATTTATGTCACTTTGAAGTGAGCCGATTTTTTGGATGGGATTTATGTCACTTTGAAGTGAGCCGATTTTTTGGATGGGATTTATGTCACTTTGAAGTGAGCTGAATCTCTGGGATCCGTTCTTTTCAAAGAGCCGTTCAAAAGTTATTTATTTTGTAAATACTTTGTAGATTTTGATTATAATTACAAATCACTTCAATCAAAAACATAGACCTGGAACTGCTCAAATTCACGGCTCCACTTCGAACCGAGGTTTGATTTTTTACGTTGGAAGCCCTCGGTACAATAATCGTGATATGACATTTTCACATCGTGCCATCCTTAGTGCAGAGATGAAAGGTTTCCGCCCGACAACAGAGCTGTAACATTAATATTAAAAAGTGACGCCAATAAATAAGAACTTCAGGTCTGCTGGCTTAGCTCCATTGATCCCAGGTGAAACCCAGTCGATCGATCTCTGAAAGTCACACACGTCTGACTCAACTTAACTGTCAAGTGGTCAGATGGGCCCAGCGTAGCTTTTTGGCAACGTTTTTTAAAACATTTTTTAAAAAATGTTATAATTAGTTTGTTCTTTTTTCACATTAACATCACCATTAAATCCTATTGTTTAGTATTACAATGCCATTGGCCACGATATTTGCATATAAATACCCCCCACAGGGGCTGACATTGACACCTCCCAGAGAAGTTGAAATTCCAGCGTCTGGACGAACAACATCTCACTTTTTAAATGAAGCTATTCCTCACTAAAACAGTAGTAAAATGCCTGTAATATTTTTTTTCGTGATCATTAGAATGTCTAGAACACGTGCATATGTTAATATTGTGAAAAATATCCCCAATATGCAAATTAGAGCATGATTTAGGCTTTATGATTTATGGCTATAAAACCTTACAAAAACATTATTATTTTTTTTAAATTACATTTTCCTGTGATTAGGACTCCTACAACACCATCTGAATTTTTTTAATTTTTTTTGGCCAGTAGAAATTAATTCGGGCCTTGCAGGGTTAACTGTCAAGTGGTCAGATGGGTGGGCACTAGTCTCGCGTAGCCAGACAACTATTCCACAATCTCTGAATGCTATATAGAGTCTGGAACAGCAGCTCCCTAACGGCGAGTATCGGAAACGGGCATTACCGTTCAAGAAAATATATTTTAAAATGTAATTTCTGCTAAGCAGCAAGCTAAACATGCTTATATGATTTTTTATTTATATAATGATAAATGTGTGCGATGTGAGACAGAAACGGAAGTGACGAGGAGGCTTCGCTTCCGCTTCATCTCGCACTCATCATTTCTCTTTCGGTTTGCCAGACTGTATGCCGGAGCATTTGACCAAATCGCGGAGGCAACAGTCTGGCCACGCGAGACTAGGTGGGCACAAACACTTTCAAGATTTTTAAGTGGGCCCCGTATCCAGAAAAGGATGTTGAGATCAGGGACGTGCAGAGAATGTTAGAGAGGCAGGGGCTGACATTTCTAAAAGGGCCTTTTGGAGAAAATAGCATAGCGTTGCAAAACGTTGTGAGCTTGGAGGTCGGCTATTTTCTGTGTGTGATACCACACTAAACTAAGCATCATCAAGTCAACACTGGATTTCTATTCAGGAGAGTTTGGACAAGGCAATTCTCTTGAATGCGGCATGGAAAGAGAGCATTTTACATTTATTTCACCATAGTAAAAACTGCATTCATGTGTCTGGCGAGGGCACTTTTTACAGACGGATAAAAGGGCAGGGGCTCAAGCCCCCTTTGGTGTCTATGTGTGCACGTGCCTGGTTGAGATACTGTAGCCACTGCTACTCCAGTACCTGGCTTAAAGTCCTGCTCGCAATTTGGTGTTAGGGGAGTTTCTCACCTGAACTGAGTCAGTGGGTCCCTAGACATGAAAAATCACAGAGGTGCTCGTCCGCCATAGTGGCACGAATGGCGCAATGGCCATATCAAATATGGCTGCCATCGGCTATGATGAAAATCCAACTTTTCTGTTTCTGGGTGTATATGCACATGTAATACCTCTATTTGGACTAATTGTGGTGTGGGGAATTCATTTCTGATATTGTTTTGACCATTTTGGGTGATTTGGACCTCAAAAGGTCATGGTCAAGGTCATTTTGCTATTCCGAAGACCGTGGGCCATAACTTGGCCATTGTTAGGAGTAAAAACAGGTGCAGTAGGTCTAAATCAACTAATGCTGACATGTAAAATTCATTTCTGACATTGTTTTGACCATTAAGGATCCTCTTGTCTTTGAAATATCAATGTCAATGCCATTTTTCAAAAACGATTTTGTTCATTACTTGCACTTTTATAGTATTTTTTGTAAGTTTGTTACTATTTTATAGTAAGTTTGTTTTGTTTATAACAAAAGACATACTAGTGAGAAATACAACAAGTGAACATCCACATTTAACTTTAAAGGGGGGTTTAAAATGGCTGTTTAAATGAGCAAATAAGACTATTTACGAATAAAAGTGACAAATAAAAATCACACACAAAAGCACACACAAAATTAAATAACAATTTCCCTCAAAGTGCACCATATTGTGATTGTGTGCATCCAAGTTAGTATGATGTGTTTTTACAGGATGTATTTGCCATTGTTCCATGGCAAAATATGATGCACCGATATTGGGGCGGCATAGCTCAGGGGTAGAGAAACCGTTATTAGAGCACGAAGGGTTCCCAGTTCGAATCCGGGCTCCCCCTGAGTTAATGTCGAAGGGTCCTTGGGCAAGACTCTGAACCCCACATTGCTCCCGGTGAGCTGGTTGGTGCCTTGCATGGTTTCCTCCGCCACCGGTGTATGAATGTGTGGGTGAATGTAATGCACAATTTCTGTAAAGCGCTTTGGATAAAAGTGCTATATAAATGCACCATTTACCATTTACCATTTATCCATCAGCAAGGCAGCCATATCCTCGAGAGTCGAAGTGTTCATTGCATCCATCCATGTTCCATTGGTTCTAGTCTTTCCTCAGGTTCCTTGGCTGTTGCAAGCAGGTAGCAAGACATGCACTAGAAAGGTGCCTTGTTGGTCTCAGCAGTTGTACTTCTCTGCTACCAATGCTGTGTCTTGTTCTGTCAAGGTCTTTGCCTCTCCAAAGTTTGTTAGATATTGTATTCGGTCAGAAGCCATAGCTGCATGCTTAGTCCCCACCTGGCCCATGCAGTCATCTCCAGTTTCCAAGGCATATGTCCCCTGATCAATGTCTTGGCTAGTGGTGCTCCAAGATGAGAGACTGCTTGATGCTGTAGAAGCATGTGTCGCTGCACACCTAGTGCCATACTGCTACCAGATCTACTTAATCCCCAGTGCTTGGAAGTATCACTACGACAACTCTCTGGGGCCCACTCATAATCCTGGCGACCCATTATTCCCTCCATTAGGTTAGGGTTATGGGTAGGTTTAGTTATAATAGGGCCAGTTGACTCCACATGTACCAGCAGCTTGGTGACAGCCTCCTCAATCTAGTTCAATCTTTGGGATCTCTTCACCTCCAGCCCATTTTGCAGGGAGCCACTCATCATCAGAGATAACAGAGTCGACAGACCCATCCCTCATCAACTTTACAAATTCTGGGTGTCTGAGGAGAACAAACAGCTCTCCAGCTGTGTGTTCGGAATATGGTGTCCATTCAAGCTTGTGGCGATGTAGGTAGAACGGCTGCCTCCTGCTTATTTGTCGAAGTGTCCTTAAGCAAGACACTGAACCCCTAACTGCTCCCGATGAGCACCTTGCATGGTTTCATGGTGTGAATGTATGTGTGAATGTGTGTGTTAATGGGCGAATGTGAAATACATTGTACAGCGCTTTGGAGAAGAGTGCTATATACTGTAAATGCAGTCCATTTACCATTATCAGCTCTGTTGTCTCTGTTGATGATATCGCTAGTGGAGAAGAGATCCCAGACATCTTGAATAGGATTGAAGAGGCTGACACCTGGTGCATGTACAGCCTCCATTATAACTAAGCCTATCCCTAACCTTCACTAACCTAATGGTCAGAATAATGGGATGTCGGAACTATGAGCGGACCCCAGTCTCCTTCACATTACTGCTATACTACACCCCATATTTCCAAGCACTGGGGATGAAGGAGATCTGGCAGCAGTATGGCACTGGTGAGACTCACTTCCACTGCATCAAGCAGTCTCATCTTGGAGCACCACTAGCCAAGACAGTGATCAAGGTACATACTGTATGCCTTGGAGACAGGAGATGACTGCATGGGCCAGGTGAGGATTAAACATGTAGTTATGGCTTCTGACCGAGTACAATATCTAACAAACTTTGGAGAGGCAAAGACCTTGACAGAACAAGACACAGTATTGGTAGCAGAGAAGAACAACTGCTGAGACCAACAAGGCACCTTTCTAGCGCATTTCTTGCCACCTGCTTGCAACAGCCAAGGAACCTGAGGAAAGACTAGAACCAATGGAACATGGAACAGGACATGACATGACATGACATGACATGACATGACATGACATGACATGACATGACATGACATAAAGGCTTGTCCTGTTGTCTGGGACAAGTGCCCATACTATGGAGTGGAGGGAGCAAGGGGGGTCATTTTAGCCGTCCTTTTGTTATTATTTCAATGTATGACATTTTTATCCGGACAAGTGACTTTTGTCCCCAGACAAGTGAATGGGAAATATACTTGTCCAAAGGACAACTGCCTCAAAAAGTCAATGTCAAGCTCTGATGGATGGAAGGAGCACTTCACTCCTGCCATGTCTGAAGCAAGACACTCGACACTGATGGAGTTCTGTGCATCATATTTTGCCATGTAACAATGACAAATCCATCCTGTAAAAACACCTCATACTATACTTGCATGCACACAATCACAATATGGTGCACTTTGAGGGAAATTGTTATTTAATTTTGTGAGTGATTTTGTTGTGTAATTGTATTTGTTACTTTTATTCGTAAATAGTCTTATTTGCTCATTTAAAGACCCATTTAAAACCCCCCTTTAAAGTTAAATGTTGATGTTTACTTGTTGTATTTCTCACTAGTATGTCTTTTGTTATAAAGAAAACAAACTTACTATAAAATAGTAACAAACTTACAAAAAATACTATAAAAGTGCAAGTAATGAACAAAATCGTTTTTTGTAAAATGGCATTGACATTGATATTTCAAAGACAAGATGATCCTTAATGGTCAAAACAATGTCATAAATGAATTTTACATGTCAGCATTAATTGATTTAGACCTACTGCACCTGTTTTTACTCCTAACAATGGCCAAGTTATGGCCCACGGTCTTCGGAATAGCAAAATGACCTTGACCATGACCTTTTGAGGTCCAAATCACCCAAAATGGTCAAAACAATATCAGAAATGAATTCCCCACACCACAATTAGTCCAAATAGAGGTATTACATGTGCATATACACCCAGAAACAGAAAAGTTGGATTTTCATCATAGCCGATGGCAGCCATATTTGATATGGCCATTGCGCCATTCGTGTCACTATGGCGGACGAGCACCTCTGTGATTTTTCATGTCTAGGGACCCACTGACTCAGTTCAGGTGAGAAACTCCCCTAACACCAAATTGCGAGCAGGACTTTAAGCCAGGTACTGTATTAATACAGCACAATTAGTGTTGGATTGTCCTTGAGCAAGACTCTGAACCTCTAGTTATTGTCCTTGAGCAAGACTCTGAACCTCTAGTTATTGTCCTTGAGCAAGACTCTGAACCTCTAGTTATTGTCCTTGAGCAAGACTCTGAACCTCTAGTTATTGTCCTTGAGCAAGACTCTGAACCTCTAGTTGCTCCCGATGAGCAGGTTGGTGCCTTGCATGGTTTACCCACCATCGTGCATGAATGTGTGTGTGAATGGGTGAATCTAATGCACAATCTACTGTAATCTTCCAATCCTTTTCATATTAACAACTTGAACCCTAGTGTCCATATTCTGAGAACTGTAGCCAAAAATAGTCGATCTACAAGCTCGCAACGCCTCACGCTGCGAGACGTTGTGAGCTTGTAGATCGTCTATTTCAGCAAAGAGGTTTGGTGTATAGGGGAAAAAAGAGCACACTAAGTACAGAGTAAAAGGTCAAGTATTGACGGTTCAAGTGGTTAAATATCTGAAAACACAAATTGACACGAATCCAAAATACACTGATGCTGGTGCTGTCAAACGATGAAACTAAATGGAATCTTATGATGAGGTTGTGGGGGTCCCTGCTGCTTCATCTCTCTCTTAACTAAGGGGTCCTAAAGTTGAAGACCCCTGGTCTAACACTTAGAAGCATGAGGTGAGTAATTCAGTTGACATCACCCTCTCCTCTATGCCTTTGTTTCACAACACGGTACGCAGCAAAACTGTGTGCTGAATGGCTTTGTCGCTCTCTCTCTCTCTCTCTCTCTCTCTCTCTCTCTCCCCCCCCCCCATAGGGATTTGAGTCTAACCGGCCTTGGTGTGCGCCGTAATGAAACCAAATCTATTTAAAGCCAAAAGCGATGCAAGTTTTAATTTCCTATTCCAGACTTAACCTTTTTGGCTGTGCGGCGTTTCACATCCACTTAATAACTTTGTACCCTCCTCTCCTCTCCTCTCCTCTCCTCTCCTCTCCTCTCCTCTCCTCTCCTCTCCTCTCCTCTCCTCTCCTCTCCTCTCCTCCCCTCCACTCGCTGCTTTCAGCAGTGAGACGCAGGCTGCCTCTTCAAGGGCAATATCTGTCAAATGATTCCCCTGTGAAATTAAGACAGAGGCTGTGAGAGGAGAGAGAGAGAGAGAGAGAGAGAGGAGCCATAAGCCCCTTTTCGACTGCAGCTTTAGCACCACACTACACGGCACCACCCCACCCCACCACACCCCACACCACACCACACCACACCACACAAAGCTATCTACATTTTCCATTACACAAAAGTACCCCTATCAGGAAGAAACAAATGTACCCTTTTAACTGTGATTATAATACAATATACATTTCTATTACAACTATCCTAATTATAATGCACTATGCTGGATTATAACCGTGATTATAATACACTATAAAGTATTAATATATTACTATGATAACTATAATGCTCTATAATAGATTATACTATTGGTTATAACACAATAGAATCTATTATCATGTAGTACAACTCTATCCTGGTGGTCTAAATGAAAAGTCACTGAGTGATCAGTCATTATGAAGTGTTTGGCCCTGTTTGGCCTAGCTCAGACCTACTCTAGATTGGATACTTTTTAGTACCACGTTTATAGTACCACTTTCACACCACTCTACCCAGGTCCTTGTAGTGGAAAACCTGGCACAAGTGGGCGGTGTTGAGTGGTGTGGTGTGGTGTTGGGCCATGTCAGTACAAAAGGGGCTATAGTGAGGTGGTGCAAGTGCAGCTTTTTCCTCTCCTCTCCTCTCCTCTCCTCTCCTCTCCTCTCCTCTCCTCTCCTCTCCTCTCCCCTCCCCAGACTGTGTGCTAAACTCAATCTCATCTGACAAAAAAAAAAAAAAAAACGGGCAGAGTTTAAAGATAGATCTGCGAGCGAGTCTCTTTGTTGCCTTTTTACATTTCAAAAAGGGGAGGCGCAGGGAAATGAAAAGCTATCTGGGAACAGGGGAGAGAGAGGGAGAGAGAGAGAGAGAGAGAGAGAGAGAGGGAGAGAGAGAGATAGAGAGAGAAATATTTTTCCCCCTTTTCAGCTCCGCTCTGAAGGAAGATGGCTTCGTTTTGATGTGCGGCAGGCGTGTTTACACAAAATGGTTGAATTGATACATTGATCTTGTTAAGCTATTTACTGCTGCAGGCACACCACCACGTATATTTGGCGGGTGGTGTGTGTGTGTGTGTGTGTGTGTGTGTGTGTGTGTGTGTGTGTGTGTGTGTGCGAGTGCGTGTGTGTGTGTGTGGGGAGTTATATATATATCGTCGTTGTCCGGTGGAAACCTTGTATGTCCAAAACTCTTCGTTTTGCATTTATCATTTTTTTTAATGATTTAAACTAGTGAAAACAGCCGATCTACAAGCACACAACGCCTCGCACCGCGAGGCGTTGTGTGCTTGTAGATCGGCTGTTTCCTCTACCTTTGTGCGACGGCCTTGTGTGATGAAGCAGGGCTTCGCATGTCGAAAAAAAAAACATACAAATTTGAAACTTGGAGATACGAGTTTTCCACCCGACACAGTGACTATATATATTATACTGTATGTCACGGCACAATTTACCCGTGTTGATTTGCAATATGCTCAGCAAGGCGTAACGCTGCATTATGTTTACATTTGAGGGAAAAAAACACCAGCCAGACTACAGCGACAGTCTGTCAGGTGAAAGTCAGCGCTGTCAGTTTAAGGTGAATAACATTGTGTTCACTGAGTGTCGCTGGAAGCCCTCTCTGTTGCAGCTTCAGTTGCTTTTAGGATGAGACCAGCAGCAGCAGCAAGCAGGGACAGCGCCATCTGCTGTCCCAGCTCAGCCATTGTTTTGCAGCCCAGAAAACGTGGCCCTCATGCTCTAGAGTCTAGTGCACTGTTTCTCTCAAACTTTCAAATGTCAAGGTCTTCCCTTAACTCTGACAGTGTACACTGTCAGAGTTACAGACTTGTATAGGTCAATTTATATCCCCCTAAAGGATCCCACAGAGTCCCTGGAATCCACTTTGAGAATCACTGCTCTAGTGGCAGTGGTTGTCAACCTTTTCAGGCCGCAACCCCCAAATTAATCATATTTTAACTGGGGACCCCCCCCCCCCCAACCCTGACGTGCACTAAGAGTTGAGGCATTACATTTTGTATAACACGGTTCTATTGTGAAAATAGGAGATCGCTTGAGGTTGAGAGGCGTTGTGAGCATGTAGATCGGCTATTTTCACAATTTCTGCCTTTAAAGCCCCTTTTCCACTGCAAGGTGGAACCAGAGCTTTCAGGAACCTGAACCTATTTTTTTGGTTCTGGTTTTGTTTCCATTGCGTACGGCCCGGTTCCAGACGAGGTTCCTGCAACCTTTTTTTAGGTCCTGCTCTTTTCTTTGGGACCTTCCCGGTTAGTTCTGGTTATATGGAAACGTAAGTAGGACTTGGGCCTGGAACTTCACAGGTTCTTGAAAGTTCTTGGTTCTGGAAAGTTCTGGTTCTAGTTCTGGGTTGGCCCTACATTGGAAATGGGGCTTATAGTCGCTTCCTTTCATAGACCTGGTTTGCTTATCTCCCTCGCAACATCTGGCAACACCGACCGAACCCACGTTCACGAGACAAGTTCCAACCAAACACTTCCAGACCAGACCTATACTTCTACCTTCTACTCACAGAATGAATTACATCTAATTATTAAATACCTCAATTATCCAAACCCATAGCCTCACGGCACACCTCCGGACTCGGGGAATTTACAGCCCCCATTCCGTAAATGTCTAAAATCGAATTAACTTTTTACAAGGTGTCATCTGTGCCTTTTAAGTGGTGAAATTGAAGCCCCCCTCCCATCTCTCTCTCTCTCTCTCTCTCACACACACACGCGCACGCGCACGCACGCACGCACGCACGCACGCACGCACGCACGCACGCACGCACGCACACACACACACACACACACACACACCCCTCATAATGAGAAGCCATTATTAGACTCTGATTGGAACCGGGGTGCCAATATTAACAGTGGCAGGCTGAGGCAATATAGCCACAGTGTTTAATACCTCACTGGATAGGTCATATATAATAAGACAGCTGCTCCGCTATTTATAATTAATAGCAATTTAGTCGCAGCAGAGATACAACTGAGGGATCTGGTTCTAAGAAGAAGTACAAGATTCAAAAATCAATGTCGGGGTGACATTGTGGAGTTTTCACATACCTGTCTGTATGGGCAGCATACGGTATGTGCACTCAGGGGTGTCGGCGTGTCGCGCCACGTTCTGGGCCCTGGGTACACGGATTCACTCACATTTTGTGCTTTAACTATTGAAAAAATAGCAGATATACAGTCTTTCAATATTTAAAATCCTGCTAAGGTTTCTTTTAGAAAAACCTATGTTTCTATGTCAGTGGTGCTCAAACTTTTTCATGTGAAGGACCCCCAAAATGATATGTGTTTGGCCACGGTCCCCCATCTCAAAATATTTCGTTCCAGGGACCGCCCAGAAGCAAAGTTTGCTTAAAATATACATTCAAAGATTTGCACAAATTTTCACGACTCTTTCAAAAATAGCAGTATATAAAATCAGTAAGGCCCCTCAGGCGGTGGTGCGCACCGGAAATCGCAGATCTACAAGCTCACGCCATCGTGCGCTTGCATATTGGCTATTTTTATCTACCTGTCCCTACCTTTTGTAACGATCGTCAGAGAAGGGTTTGTTTTAAACATGACCGTGAGGTGATCTGGAGTTAGAATAAAGGCCTGTCCAAAACCGAACTTTTCCGTCAAAAGGTCCGGTTCGACTACAAAATGACTTCTGAAAAGCATAGAGATACTATAAATAAGCCTTGAGAGATAAATCCACTTTTGTGTATCATTGGCCTGATTGAGCTATCTCCCGCTGCATTGTGGGAATTTGAGTTTTTCTCTTCAGCCGTGGCTGCCCCAGACATACGGTTTAATATAAAACCCTATCGCGCCAACGTCACACGGGGACATCAAAGAGTCACTCGCCAAACGCGTCGATCAAAGATGTTTACCTGAAGCACGCACCGGTGTGGGAGGAGCTGTGCACCATGTAGCGCAGCATGGAGTCCACACGTCAAGATCAAAGCTGGCCATTATAATACAAAAAGCGGAGCAAAGGGAGGCAGGTCTGACATTCATTTGGACACATTTCTCAGTTGCCACTGGCAATAATGGATAGGAATTAGGAGCAGGAGAATGTGATTTAGAAAGGCTGTTACCGATGTACAGTATTATGTGTGTTCTTTATGGTTCATGGGATCATGGCTATGTTCCCTTGACCCTATGTTCCCACAGACCCACTGAGGTTAGGGTCAGGGTAGGTTTAGGCATAGAGGTTAACACTAACACTGCCACATATTAATTAATTAATTAACTTATCCATTCAGTGCCATGAGGTTTTCGATGTTATTTATTTTTTGCTGGCAGCTGGAATGCACCAAGTGACCAGTTGTAAACAAAAAAATGGTTGTTTGCCCCCACAGAGCGAGGATCATAGATACCTTTATTATCCCAAGGGGGAAAATCAGTCACCCGGAGGCAGCACAGCAGTTTAAGGTTATTTTCAAAGTTACAGAGAAGTATGAAAAGAAAAGAATTGTACAGTGTACACAGTAAAAGAGCACGGTAGAAAGCACAAAATAGAAAGAAGAATATATAGATAAAGTGTCAAAACAGTCAACGCTCATAAGTGCAATAGCAATACTTAAAAAGCAGATAGCTTACTTAAATACTTAAAGCACAACTTATCAATACAGAGCCAAAGAAAAGTGTCCACAACAGTCAATGCTATTCTCACCACCATGTCAAACACAGAAGGGCCTTTTCCACCGGCAAAGAACCGGTTCTTGTTCTTTCTCCCGCCTATGGGATGAACCAGAGGTGAGCTTTTCCACCGAGAACCGGAGTTGGTTCCGAACCGTAAAAGTTGGCTCCGAACGGGAACCACAAAATCCTTGGTTCCTCTGGTTCAATCATGGTTCAATCTGGTGGAAACGCAAGCCGGTTTGCAAGCACGAACCGAGGTTCCAAGGAAGTTGAACCGGCACTGGTTCTGGAACCAAGGTTCTTTGCCGGTGGAAAAGGCCCTAGAGAGTGCCTCCAGAATTTGGGAGTGGAGAGGATGGAATGGCTTGCCGTGAATCCTCAACCCAATTGAACACCCAATTTTGTAAGGGTGACTAATCAACAATAAAAATTATACAATACCAATTGGTATTATTAAAGGGGAGATATAATGGACCGAAGTCAAGTCTCATTACTTTTTGTTTATATAAATGGTTAACATGGTTTTGTGATAAAAATATATTGTTTATATATCAATCTCCCTCATGTTTGCCCCCCTGTTGAGATGTTATAAGTTGACATCTACAGATGACTGCCTTCCCCCCAAAAAAGGATATGAGCAGATAATTATGAAGACTATAATGGAATAATGATATGAAATCCACCAGAGATGACTGTTTCACACTGTGTTGTTTAATTGAAATGCATAATTGCACTGTTATTCATTGGACTCACTCGCGCACGAGCGTGCACACACACACACACACACACACACACACACACACACACACACACACACACACACACACACACACACACACTTGCACACATCTTAAGCCGATCTAAAACCTCTTTGCGAGCGTTTAGATTAGACCTACAAGCTCACAACGCGTCGCAGCGCGACGTATTGTGAGCTTGGAGGTCGGCTATTTTCGGTGCGTGATACCACACTGGACTAAGCATAATCAATTTCTTTCACCATAGTAAAAACTGCATTCATGGTCTGGAGAGGGCACATTTTACAGATGGATAAAAGGGCAGGGGCTCAAGCAAAAAAAAGCATGGTGGGGGCCCTTTAAACGAATCCGAACTACCTGTTTTATAATTCTCATATATACTTGTGGGGACATTTGGTCCTCACAAGTATAGTAACACACACACACACGCACGCACACGCGCGCACACACACACACACACACACACACACACACACACACACACACACACACACACAAACACACACACACACGTGCGCGTGCGTGTATGTGTATGTGTGTGTGTGTGTGTTGGTTAATGTGAGGTGTCAGTCAGTGCTCCAGGGCTGCTTGCTGCTGTGTGATTGTAATAGCAAAAAGCAGAGAGGGAGGGGGGGGGGGGGTGGGGGGGGGAGGCCAGGGGGGCTGAGGGGAGGACGAATCAGGGCATGTCGATAGACGGATGGAGGGATGAGGGATGGAGGGGTGGGTTCATCCATCCCTACCCACAAGCCCCTGCTCAGCGCGTCCAGTGACTTGTTGTCAGCAGTTTGTCTTGTGCATAGCTAATGACAGACTGCACCTCTCTCTCTCTCTCTCTCTCTCTCTCTCTCTCTCTCTCTCTCTCTGAGAGGTCCCTGCAAATTAGATTTTGCCTGAGGTTGTAGAAAGTGCAGCACCGCACACCATGTCTGTCTGTCTGTCTGTCTGTCTGTCTGTCTGTCTGTCTGTCTGTCTGTCTGTCTGTCTGTCTCTCAAAGAGATAATGTCCTCGTGCCACTTTTTTTTTTAAATAAATAAAGAACTTGTCAATCCCTCTCGCTTGTGTTTTAAATTAACACATTAATGCCAACATAGTTTTTCGACTTACCGGTATGCCTTACCTGTCACGCTTTTGGAGAGATTTTCACATACCTTTGAGAAATCATAGAATGTTCAGCGCCGCTCTGATCTGCTCGCGGGGAGCCCTCAAAAGATGCGCACAGCTGTCCTGGAGTTGGAAAATAATAATCCCTGTCCACTCGCTACGAACCACTCCAAAGATAGCCGCTTCCGTGTCGAGCTTGCACCCAGCATATTTCCCCATACACATTCATTGTGGCTATTTATTTATTTGTATTTTATTTTATTTTAAAGGGAAACGCTGTTTTCGTTCCGGTGTCGTCATCGCCATGTCAGGTGACCGGTTAACCCGGCAATAATTGGCGACCCATAAGCTAGCGAACAGCGCCGTCCAGCGAACGGTGGTCAAAGTTGCGGGTGCCAGCTTGGACCCATTGGTAATGACTCCTCAAGGTTAAAGAGGCGAGACGTTGTGCGCTTGTAGATCTGCTATTTTCAACTAGTTTTGAGCAAGAGTCTTATATGATGAGGCAGAGCTTTAATTTACGGGGAAAAACTTGCAAATTTCAGACTTGAGAGATCAGCTACGAGGTTTCTGCCCGACAGTGACGTTTTGTTTTGAGTTTGTGGTTTTTGTTTATACTACCCAGCCTGTCAGGAGCCACTGCAGAGAACTTTCTGATGTCTCTCATCGTGTGTGTGTGTGTGTGTGCGTACGTGCGTGTGCGTGCATGGGTGCGTGCGTGTGTGTGTGTGGGTGTTTTGAATAACCAGGAGGAGCAGGTGTCTGTCAGTCTGTCATTCATTTTTATCCATCTGTCATCGTGGGCGTGGAGGTGTCTGCTTGTCCATCTATCTCCTCTGCCTGTCTGTCTGCCTGTCTGTCTGTCTGTTTGTCTCTCTGACTGTCTGTCTGTCTGTCTGTCTCATCGTCATCTTCATCATTTATTTAGCTCACGACCATGATCACATGGTATGGAGCACAGATTCTATACATAGACAGTATACAATACACAATAGAATACAATATTCAAACAGACATAGAAAGAAAAGTGGCATGGCATACATCATTTGAACAGGGGCAAGACATTACGTTATGAAAGCAGGCAATTTACAAATAACTTCTGCCTTGTCGGTTTATAATATAAGTCAATTTCCACATAGATGGATGGGTTACTTTGGCGAGTGTTTCTGTCTGAAATTCACAATACTGGAGTTCTTGCACTCCAAAAAATACACGGAACTCATCCCCAACTCTTCCCCAACTCTGTTGTCATTGCATAGATCAGTGGTTCTCAAGCTGTGGGTCGGGACCCCCAGGGGGGTCCCCAAATTATTTTGGGGGGGTCCCCAGATGATTAACTTAATGTGCAACATTGTTTTCTCACTCAACTGTAAACAAACCAACATAAAGTTTAAGTGTATAGAGGGTAGCTGCACATTTCTAAAGTGACAATGTAAGGACTTTTTGACGAATTAAACTTTGGCCAAATTGTCAAATATTAGAGCCAGAAATTGTGAGGCGTTGTGAGCATGTAGATCAGCTATTTTCACAATAGAACCGTGTTATACAAAATGTAATGACTCAACTCTTATAGTGCTTGTCAGGGTGGGGGAGGAGGGTCCCCAGTTAAAATATGATTAGTTTGGGGGTTGCGGCCTGAAAAGGTTGCGAACCACTGGCATAGAATACAAAACTTCTTATCAACCCCTGTCTGTCTGTCTGTCTGTCTGTCTGTCTGTCTGTCTGTCTGTCTGTCAGCCCGAACACAATCCCATAGCAGTGCAGGCGTCCTCATACTGTCTGTCTTGTCATCCCCGGTGATGCTGCGTAGAGGTAGGCGTGCCACTGCACCGTAATCCTCCTGACCGGCGCGGGTCACACAGCGCCGCGCGTCTGGACGATCCGCCGTCCCCCTCCCCCTCCACTATCGATCGCCGGCTGACGGATGGCCGCGGCGGACGGCCTGACAGCCGGCGTGTCTGTCCAATCGGAGAGGATGGACGATGAGCCGTGCATCACTGCGGTCAGGCGGAAGGAACCCCCCCTCCCCCTCCCCCCGCTCTGTGCGTGCCGGTTGATCAGTGTCACTGTGACACTGATGCATGTCATTGCTGGTAGTAGACTTTATAGGTTCTTACTGTTGTTGTCTACTTTTTAATATAACGCAGGGGTCTTCAACGTTTTCAGGCCAAGGACCCCTTAGTTGAGAGAGAGAGATGAAGCAGGGACCCCCACAACCTGTACATAGATTCCATATAGTTTCATTGTTTGACAGCACAATTGGATTCATGTCAATTTGTGTTTTCAGATAATTAACCACTTGAACTGTCAATGCTTAACTTGACCTTTCTCTCTGTACTTGGTCTGCTCTTTTTTGCCTCTACACCAAACCTCTTTGCCAAAAATAGCCGATCTGCTATTTTTGGCTAAAGTTCTCAGAATATGGACACTATGGTTCAAGTGGTTATAGAAAAGGAGAAAAAAATGTTTCTATCACACAAAGATTTGGAGGACCCCCTGTAGTAACTCTGAGGACCCCCTAGGGGTTCCGGACCCCCTGTTGAAGACCCCTGATTTAATGTTTATTGTAAACCTCCAATCTCCATATTTTAACATTTTCTTTTTTTAAATTTTTATCCCACTCTGCCAACCTGGGGAGAGCGAGAACCCCAAACTGAGCTCATGACAAAATTACTTTTTTTCTATTGATTACTCATGTCATGGAGACTTGAGTTGAATAATATTTTTTAGTTTTAGTTAGACAATAGACATTGATTACGGATGGGGACCCAAATGCATTTGGGTCCCCATCCATAATCAATGGGGGTAAATTTACTATAATCAAATTTTTGTCTTAGGAATACTAAAAATTAAAATAGATATTATTGAACTCAAGTCTCCATGACATGAGTCATCAATAGAAAAAAGTCATTTTGGGGGTGAACTACTCCTTTAAGTGCATGAGGAGTGAGCAGGCCGCTTCTTATCACCTGACAGGGGGGGAGCTTCCCCGGTTGGGCGTAGTGTGTGCTGCGTGGAAGGAACATGTTATTCCAACCAGTTCCTTTCCCCTCCATCAGGCGCCCCGGCTGGCCAGGGGGAGGCAGTATAGAGACCAGGATTACTGCATGTTTTTTGTGAGGGTACCTACCCTAGGGGACACGGGGAGAACATGCAAACTCCACACAGAAAGGCCCTTTCGCCAACCCCACCTAGGGTGTGTGGGCGCTGATAACGCGGAGGAGGGAACACGCCCACAGCGTCCACCAACGGGAATTGAACCCAGGACCTTCTAGCTGTGAGGCGATAGCACTACCGACTGCGCCACCATGCACCATATTTTGTATTTCTTTTTTTTTTCTTTGTAATCAACGCCCTACTTGATCATACTACACTGTCACAAAAAAATAGCAGATCAACAAGCTTGTAGATCTGCTATTTTTCATAATTTTCACTCTGAATCCTGAAATGTTTGGGACATACAAGGTTTCCACCCCCGACAGGCTATATGTGTCTATGCTGCATGTGGAGGCTGGTTGGTTGGTTGGTTGGAAATGCCACAGAGCCCCAGAGGAAGAAGAGAAGAGCAGAGGTTCAAATGAGAGAGAGAGAGAGAGAGAGAGAGAGAGAGAGAGAGAGAGAGAGAGAGAGAGAGAGATGGAGACAGAAACAGTGACAGAGAGAGAGAGACACACACACACACACACACAGAGACAATATTACCAGTAAGACTCCCTAATCGGGAGATAAGCGACCGTTGGTCGCTTATCTCCACAAATATCACAACCTCCACCTCTCACGTCATACGGGTAGCCATAGTTACACCTGGAATGTTGAATCTCCATATATGGAGATAACCTACGCATCACACAAAGTCTGACCTCACCAGCCCATACTTGGGCATGGACGACTTATATCTCCATATACGGAGATGGCCATATATGGAGATACGATGACATCACAGAGTCCACAGCTGATGATGTGGCGTGATGTCATACAATAAACAAACAAGCCCTATATACTGATGCGATACGATGACATCACAGAGTCCACAGCTGATGATGTGGCGTGATGTCATACAATAAACAAACAAGCCCTATATACTGATGCGGAGATATGAGCAGGGCAAAGGTGTGACGTGTGACGTGTGACCGACCGACGGACGGACGGCCGGTGGAGGTTTTCATAGTAAACTGCTCCCTGACGGTCGCAAAAAAAGGAAATCAATGTTTTCCTCTGCGGACAGTGAGAGACATTTTACAATGTCACTTCCTTCTTTTCTTTACCGGCTCTTTCCCCGCATTCCGGAGAAGAGAGGAGAAGAAAAACTCCGGAACATGGAATACCCTAGTAGAAGATGTAGGCGACTACTGTAACAATTCCATCTTAAAACTGGACATTTGTCGGAGCGTAGAGCGTGTGTCTATGTGTGTAGAGAGACGCGAAAAGAGGAAGTGACGTGGGCGCGTCGCAATATGAGGCCGCCTGAAGGAGGCGGGCCTTAATAACTTGATTGACACGCCCTTTCGGCCAATGGCATTGACCTGTCGGGAGCAAATGTACAGCATTCTCTGTCTTAGTGTCGCTGAGAGCGCCCCCCGATAGGAAGGAATCCAGAGTTAAATAAACGAGGGTTTCATACGAAATGTGTGTGTGTGTGTGTGTGTGTGTGTGTGTGTGTGTGTGTGTGTGTGTGTGTGTGTGTGTGTGCGTGTGCGTGAACCCATGTCTCAGTTTGTGTCGTGCCACTGGCCACAGTAGCGACACCCCCAGACTTGTCTCCGGAGGTCCGAAGTCCAAAAAAACAACATGCTGCCATTCAGACATCCCCCCCATTCAGACACTAACCCTATACCTAACTCTAACCCTAACCTCTATGGAAGTGATGCCATTCAGACACTAACCCTATACCTAACTAACTCTAACCTCTATGGAAGTGATGCCATTCAGACACTAACCCTATACCTAACTCTAACCCTAACCTCTATGGAAGTGATGCCATTCAGACACTAACCCTATACCTAACTAACTCTAACCTCTATGGAAGTGATGCCATTCAGACACTAACCCTATACCTAACTAACTCTAACCTCTATGGAAGTGATGCCATTCAGACACTAACCCTATACCTAACTCTAACTCTAACCTCTATGGAAGTGATGCCATTCAGACACTAACCCTATACCTAACTCTAACCCTAACCTCTATGGAAGTGATGCCACTCAGACAATTAGAAGTCAATGTCTGAATGGCAACATGTCTGAATGGAGAGCGATGTTCCGTTCTCTCCCTCCCTCTCTGCCTCCCCAATGTGCTCCTCTCTGCTATTTTCATTTCATTTCCTTTCTTCTTTATTTCCCCCCCAACTTCCTGCCACTTCTATCAAGGAGAAGGAGAAGTTAAAAAGTGACAGCGGGGCCCAGTTCAGCAGCAGCAGCGTCACAGCAGCGCTACGGCGTTGGCTAGCATTCTAAACGGGGTCTGACGAACGTCACTATACCGAACACACAAAGGCAACGGGGAAGAAGAAACACAGCAGCCGTCGACGGTCGGAAAACAAAAGGGACCTTTCATGTGCCTTTATGCACGGCACGCCGTTATTGGCCACCAGGGGCGTCACAAGGGGGGGGAGTGGGACTGAGTTACTAGGGCCCAAGGTGGAGGGGCCCTTAGTTATTTTATACTTTATCTATTGAAAAATAGCAGATATACAAGCTCACAGCACGGCACCGAGTGCCGTGCTGCGAGCTTGTAGATCTGCTATTTTTTTGAAAAGTCGTGAAGATGTGTGCAAATCTTTTAAGCGAACATTTGTAACTCAAATTTTGCTTCTGGGGGGTCCCTGGAACTGAATATTTTGAGATGGCGGTCCGTGGCCAAATACACATAATTTTAGGGTCCTTGACATGAAGAGCTTTGAGCACAACTGACATGGAACCATAGGTTTTTCCAAAAAACCTTAGAAGGATTTGAAATATTCAAAGACTTGCACACATTTTTCCAAAATAGCAGATCTACAAGCTCGAGCGCGGTACTCGGTGCCGCGCTGCGAGCTTGCACAAAATAATGCCTTCCTTAGTCTAAATTGGTTAAACCCCCTCCTCCTATGAAGAACATTCATGGGGGGCCCGCAGTGAACCCTTGTACCCAGGGCCCAGAATTTAGTGCGACACCCCTGTTGGCAACCTTCCTCTCTCAAACACCTTCTGTCTGTTTCTACTGTTTCTCTACGCACTCTGTCCATTCTCTCTCTCTCTCTCTCTCTCTCTCTCTCTCTCTCTCTCTCCTCTCATGTTGCGTGGCTCTTTCATTTTCTGGCTCTCGGAGGACGGTGCCCAGCGTGTGAAGGACAGGAGGTTACAGTGTATTAAAGGGAACATTTCCCAGAGACGCCGGTCGTTCCGCGGAGAACACAAAAGCTAGCAAGGGGGCTTCAAAGCCGCGCGGTGCGGGCGGCCCGGCAGCACAAGCTTTCATGGAATGTCTTTCATTCTTGCCAGCGTCTGACGGGGAGTAGAGACAGAGCAGACGGATTGTTGTTTTCCTCTCTCTCTCTCTCTCTCTCTCTCTCTCTCTCTCTCTCTCTCCCTTTGGCGTGTCTTGACACAGCATTCCTGACATTGTGCTATGATGCCATATTAAGGCGACTGCGTCGGGGTAAATATCTGTTGCTTCCGACCCTGTCGGTCTGCAACAATGGCCCGCAAAAATAACAACACGGTGTTATTGCACATAAAGAACACTGTGTTGTGAGAGATGTCTGTGTGTAGAGACTGTTGTTGTTGTTTTGTAGGACTTGTTAGTCCCCCCAGGAATCCGCGAAGAAAAAGTCTTGATTCCACGGAGAACAATCCTGATTCTGCGGAGAACAATTCTTGATTCTGCAGACATTCATTTCTGTTGCAAATTACCTTCCAAACCATGCCCATAATGTCAGGTTTTACTGTTATGCCGTGGACGGCAAAAAAAAAAACGAGAATGGCAGAGACATTCCTGGGGGGACTAACTTGTTGGATCGTGTTTTGTGTGCATGTGCGTGTGTGTGTGTGTGTGTGCGTGCGTTCGAGCGTGTATGCGTGCGAGTGTGTGTGTGTGTGTGTGTGTGTGTTGGTTGGGATTTTGTTTGTTGGATTTTGTGTTTGTTTGGAGGCGTGTTTTTTGGGGGGATTGTGTTTCTTGGATTGTGTATCGATAGATTGTTTTTTTGGAGGGAGGAAGTCCATTCCAAATATTTCTGTAAACATTACAGATTTGACTTTGACTTTGACATTCCTAAGACAAAAATGTGATTATAGTAAATTTACCCCCATTGATTCCCCATCCAGGTCCATGCATCTGGGTCCCCATCCAGAATCAATGGGGGTACATTTATTGTAATCTCACTTTTTGTCTTAGGAATGCAACAAATACAAAACAATATCATTGAACTCAAGTCTCCATGGAGTGACTAATCAATAGAAAGAAAATCATTTTGGGGGTGAACTACTCCTTTAAAGCTAAAACGGATGACACAAAAAAGGTCCTGTTCATAGCATCAACATAGCATACAAAGTGTAGCCTACACAATAGAGCGACGGGAAATTGACATTCAGCTCCCCTTCGTGGTCCCCCGACGTGTTTTTTCAGCGTGTGGCGTTGATTCGGACGGGCCATTGAAGAAGATAATAAGTGGCAATGACGAATGGACGCGGGGGACATTCAGTCCTACGCTATGGAGAACCAGAGAGAAGTTACATGCGGCTTGTTTGGTCTCACACACACACACACACACACACACACACACACACACACACACACACACACACACACACACACACACACACACACACGCACACACCTTTCCGATGGCCCTGTCGTGGTGCCAGGGCGGGTGATTACCGACGCTTCTCCCCCAATTATGGGCTGATTATTCTGCCGCGCTCTAACCCATCGAGATCTGGAATTATTTTACACTTTAGCTATTGGAAAATAGCAGATATACAAGCTCACAGCGCGGCACCGAGTGCTGCGCTGTGAGCTTGTAGCTCTGCTATTTTTGAAAAATCTAGATTTATTTTTTCTTGCAAATCTTTGAATTTATCTTTTTTTTTTACTCAACTATTTGCTTCTGGGGTCCCTGGAACTAAATATTTTGAGATGGGGTTATGTGGCCAAATACATATAATTCTAGGGGTCCTTGACATGAAAAAGTTTGAGAACCATTGATTTAGAAGAAGGATTTATAGAAGACATTTATGCAGTGCCAAAAATATTCAAAGACTTGCACAACTTTTCAATGTTTTTCAAGAAATGGTAGATCTACAAGCTCAGAGTGCCGCGCTGTGAGCTTAAAGATCTGCTATTTTTTCAATAGTTGAAGCATGAAATAATGGTCAAAGTAACAATGCGTAATATTGTGTTCCCGGGCTAAACGGGCTAATTGACTGGGGAGATATGCAAATGGCTGTCATTTGGGATGATAAAGGATGCGGCTTGCTGGATGCCCCTGCATTATTTAGCCCCGGCTGGCGGTACGCAGGGGGCGTGAAGGATGTGCCGCGCGCTTTAATTGCCGAGGAGACGAGAGGTTAAACCGAACGAGCAGCGGAATTAGAAATGAGGAATTTTCGGGGGCCCTCGCTCTCGGGTTATTTATTTATTTATTTCAGCTGCTCTGTCCTTGTCCCCTTTCAGTCTCTCTCTCTCAGTCTCTCACAGTGTCTCTCTCTCTCTCACACACATAAACACATGCACACACACACATACACGCGTGCACACACACACACACACTCACACACGTCACGCAGAGTTTTTCCGCTCCTCTCCGGGGTGAGGGGAGAGTCAGTAGTGGTGGGTGGATGGCAGCGAGCGAGCGTGGCATACCGGAATGCCATAAATAAAAACATTAGCCGAGTAAATAAGTGCAAAACAAATAGTGGTGTGTGGGTGTGTATGTGTGTGCGTGAGTCCGTGTGTGCCCGTGTGTGTGTGTGTGTGTGTGTGTGTGTGCCTGTGTGTGTGTGTGTGTGTGTTTGTGACCTGCTACTGCATTAAAAACTAAGAGTAAAGAACCGTAGCGGGCTTAAATGGAGAGGAAAAAAAGGAGGAGAGAATCCTTTCATCTTCTCAGACAATAAGCAGAGCAGCTTCTCTCGTCTCTCCTCTTTGACGGCTCCCTGGCTCCACCGGTAATTTAAATAGCAACCATCTCCTACCAATGACCTCACTGGGCTGCCTGTCTGCGCTCAGACTGGGGCCGGCGAGCAGGCAGGATATTGGGAGCGACTGACTGGCTTCAAGCTGGATACCTGCTAGGATCAGACCAGGCTTACAGTTTACAGTTTACAGTTTAGGCATTTAGCAGACGCTTTTAATCCAAAGCGACTTACAATAAGCAGATAACATCACAATATTAAACAAGATAGTATGTCAGTACATCATCAACAATATAACAAATGCAAATGGATATCGATCTAGAAAAAACACAATATAATCAAAGTTCTAAAAACCTAAAAAAAACAAAAACAAAACAAATGCTAACTAGCTTCATGTGTGGTCATTGATTTTTTCTGTAGTGCTAAGGGTTTAGGTGGAGTCTGAAAAGGTGAGGCTTGACCTCTGCGTTAACATAAGCCCCTTTTCCACTGACATGGCCCAACACCACACCACTCCACACTGTCCACCCGTGCCAGGTTTTCCACTACAAGGACCTGGGTAGAGTAGTGTGAAAGTGGTACTAAACGTGGTACTAAAAAGTATCCAATCCAGAGTAGGTCTGAGCAAGGCCAAACAGGGCCAAACGCTTCATAATGACTGATCACTCACTGACTTTTCATTTAGACCACCAGGATATAGTTGTAATACATGATAATAGATTTTATTGTGTTATAACCACTATTATAATCTATTATAGTGTATTATAGTTATCATATAAATACATTATAATAATGTATAGTGTATCATAATCACAGTTATAATCTATAATCACAGTTATAATCTATTATAATTAGGATAGTTGTAATACAAATGTATATTGTATTATAATCACAGTTAACAGGGTCAATTTGTGTCTTACCGATAGGGGTACTTTTGTGTAATGGAAAATGTAGATGTTTTTTAGGCTTTAGGCCCTTTAACTTCGGGAACCACTTAAAACCCCCAGGATCCGTATTCTGCAGGGGAAAAAAACCTTGGCTGAAGATAACAGATATACAATACAAGCTCACAAGCTTGTAGACAGGAAAGATAAAGCCCCAAGGGACCATATAGGGTATTGTACTTCTTTCAAAGCATGTGAGCTTATGGAGTTTTTTTTTTTTTTTTCTTTTTTTTTGTCAGAGATTCATTCATTTACGTCTAATGTTTATCTTCTTTTTTTTTTGCATCCATTTGTTTTGCCCAATGTTCATAATGTTTTTGCCTATACTTCAACTTTATGACATGCCCAATATAGAGTTTGCTAGGAATATTGGTGTTAAAGAGGTGGTGCTAACTGCCATACTCTTTCTGTTTTGTATGTGTCTATGGAGTTAACATTACTCTGATAGACTCTAATAGAGTTAACATTACTCTGATAGACTCTAATAGAGTTAACATTACTCTGATAGACTCTAATAGAGTTAACATTACTCTGATAGATGTGGCCACATAAAAACATAATTTATTAAACATAAGTATAATCATAATTCCCGATGATTATGTTGTAGGGGGGAAAAGTCACGGCACAAAGAGGTGGTACCACATTGTTGTACTTTTTTTGGCCTTCCTTGTGTATTTTTGCTTTCTTCCTGAAAGCTGAAAGTCAAAAGGCCAAAAGATCATGGCACCCCATCTTTAAGGGATGCAGGTCCGTTGGGCGGGGCGGTTACTCACTGTCTCCATCGTCTTGTGGTCATTAAGTGAATAGAAGCCGTTAGCTAAGCAGCCCTCCCTCCATGGCGGGTGTGTGTGTGTGGGAGGGGGGGGGGGGGGCACATTATCACGGCCCATCGCCGTTGAAACTCAACACTAATCCTCCTCGTTTTGGAGAGACGAGCCGCCACCAGATTTGGGACGGCGTTTTAGCGGCTTAGCGGGGGTAATAAGGCTTCAAATGGTCCTCTTTTCAAAGGGACTCACGCCCATATCTCCACATTGCTACAGGGGCTTAAGACCGGGTTACTTATCACTCAGTGTAAAGCGTACCCTATCTCGCGACAAGCCATAATTGCTAATGCTGGCGGGAGTCAGCGCCGGCTAACATTAAGTGCCGTCAACTCCAGTTAAAAAGTGGGAGCCGCGGTTATGGTGGCCGCTGCGATGGCCCTTCGGCTTGACCCACCAGGCAGCGCTAATAAGTCGCGAGCTTGCTTCTGCTAGCTGGTCTTGGTTTTTCGGTCTTTGTCAACGGTGGAAACAAAGTGAGTGCACACGCACGCACGCAGGCGCACACACACTGACACACACGCGCATACACACACACACACACACACACACACACACACACACACACACACACACACACACACACACACACACACGCTCTGTGTGCTCGCTCTTATCGAGATACCGAGGTATTATCAAGAGCTTGTCGGGGGCTTTGTGAAGTGTGCACAATGATTTCACTGGCACTGAGCTTCTTTCACTGTGTGAAACTTTAAGGAACCCTGAACAGTTTGTTCTCGGGGGCGAACTGCCTTTGTTCCTGACAACAAAGACGCTGGTGTAGCGATAGTATAAAAAAAATAGGAAAAAAAATGTACACATCACAGAAAATGGTTCCAGTGTAAATTGCAAAAACTCCTGCCGGCTTATAAACCAGCTTATAGTCTCGGTCGGGTGGAAAACTGTTACTTTTCAGAATTCAAATTCAAAACCAGATCTACAAGCTCAAAACACTGTGCTTCGCACCATGCTTTGAGCTTGCGGATCTGCTACTTTTGATGGTTTTGTGTGACGCTGTATTGTAGCATGACCAGTGGCAGTGGCTCAAGGGTAGAGAAACCGTCATTAGAACACGGAGGGTTCCCGAAGGGTTCCCATCAGTTCGATCCCAGGCTCCCCCAGAGTTAGTGTCGAAGAGTCCGGTGAAACCTCGCCCTTTCTAACGATCGTCATTTCAACAAAGGAGCGTCGGGAGGGTTAGCGACTCACCCCACAGAGGTTAGGTTTAGGGTAAGGGTTAGAGGTGGCTGTCGAAAAGATGACACGTAGTAACGCTCCAGAAGAGTCCTTGAGCAAGACTCTGAACCCCTAGTTGCTCCTGGTGAGCAGGTTGGTGCCTTGCATGGTTTCCTCTGCCATCGGTGTATGAATGTGTGTGTGTGTGTGTGAATGGGTGACAATGCACAATCTATGTAAAGCGCCTTGGATAAAGGCGCTATATAAATGCACCATTTACAACACAGGGTGTGTGTGTTGTAAATCATGGTGATGTGTGCCTTAGTGCAGTGGTTCTGAATCTTTTTGGCTGCAGTACCCCCTTACACTGATTTCTGAAGCCAAGTACCCCCTTCCCCTGATTACAGCAACATTGACATCATAAGTCTAGTTCCAATGCCAATATGTTCAAAATAAAACAGCATTATGGCAAATAAACATTGCTTTCTATTCAATAACAGTTAATACTTGTCAAGTTATTGACGTAATTGGGTTTAACAATTTACAGATTAGCAGGTTCACATAAACTCTGACAATGTTGTATCATTTAACCATAACAGTAAAATACTGTACATCTTCCCATTTTCTAGTTTTTTCTCATGAATCCCCTGCAGTACCCCCCACGTACCGTACCCCCATTTGAGAAACACTGCTTTAGTGGCTAGATCTTAAGTTCTCATCATCTTCTGCATTATTGTCTTCATCATCATCATCATCATCATCATCATTTTAACTGTAAACATAATTTAAACCAGAGTAGAAGACTGGATGCTTTTCCATTGAGCTCCACATTATACTCTCTCTCTCTCTCTCTCTCTCTCTCTCTCTCTCTCTCTCTCTCTCTCTCTCTCTCTCTCTCTCTCTCTCTCTCTCTCTCTCTCTCTCTCTCTCTCTCCCTCCCCACTTAATGACACTTTATGAAGGGTGTTAGCTTCTGTGCGGGGCATCCCATTAACACACACGCACACGCCTATCAGTGGACGGTGTTGGGGGAAGTGAATAAACATGTTTAGTGTATAACTAATGTGAAAGCAGTCTGAAAAGGTACTTGCTCAGTTGAGTGACAAGAATTAGACAACAACGGTAGTTCGGAGTTCGTAAGAGTGAATGTTTATAATATATTTAGTACTAAATGGAGACATACAAGACATACAATTCAACACAGAGAAGAAATGCATGAAACCCAACCTCCTTGGTCTCTCTCGGGCACGGAGGACAGGACATTATGGAACAAAAGATCAGCCACTTTTCAAATGGACATTTTCCTGTCTGCTCAGAAAGTAAAATCTTCTAAATGATTGTCTCCTCCTGAAACTTATTTTTTCTCCTCACAGGGCATAAGGGTTGAAGTCCAAATATGGACAAAACACTCTATAGTAACTAGTACTATCAGATCATAGACACATTTTGTTATTATTTGAATTAAATTAAGTCACTTACCCTACCTTAAATGTTTTTATTGCGACCATCAGGTCGCAGTTACTATCAAAACCTCCAGCGGTTGTCAGTCAGTCTGTCCGTCACACGTCATCACACTTTTGCCCTACTCATATCTCCGCCACCGTTGCCCCTATCCATACCAAGATTTGCACACACACTCCTTGACTGCCAAACCTCCACCTCCACCCCTCATTTCTCAAATGGCCCTCTTTTAGCGCCACCATGAGGCCGATTCTTGCAAAATAATTTTTTGGACACTGCTCCTACAGGTGTTAAAATCACACAAAGCAGTACACAGTATCTCTAAAGTCATGTCATCAACATGGATCTGTCCCATTTCCCATATTCCCTCCTGATTGGCTACCATTGCCATCTAAAGTTTGTGTATGCGACCTGACGGTCGCTTATCTCCTGATTAGGGAGTCTTACTGGGCTTATTGTATTCTTATCTCTCTCTACTCTTAGCTGTACTGCTTTTATGTGTTCCATGCTTACTCCTGTTGTTGCTAATTTCACACGGGGATCAATTTCTCTCTGTCTGTCTGTCCGTCCAGCTATCAATTACAGTAAATTACACACATACTGTACTGTATATCCTTGAGAGCCAGGGTGAGCCAGGCTTAGTCAGCAGACAGCGCTTCAGTGCTGGCAACGAGCCAGTGGTGTAACGAGCTCAAACTGGGTCCCGACGCAGAACACTGAAGAACCCCCCCCCCCCCCCCCCCCACCCAGAAACACAGGGTGATGTCATGTCAGCAGCGAACGAGAGAACTGCTGTACTTTGAAGCACGCCAGTGTAGTTTTTGACAGCAAATTTTGATTTAGTATTAGTCATAGTCTTTTGAATAAAATGATAATTTCGTTTTAGTCATAATTTAGTCACCTGAAAAGTTTTAGTTTTAGTCTAATTTTAGTCGACTAAATATCATCAAGATTTTAGGCGACTAAATCTACAGTTGATTTAGTCAACTGAAATCATGTATTTTGGCGGGCCTTGATGGCATCATAATTACTGATTTTACACTTGGTTGTGTGCTGAAAATGGCAGAATTACAAGCTCACTGAGCTTGTAGATCTGCTATTTTCAGCACGCAACACCCGAGAGCAACCAAACATAAAATGACTCTCTTCTCCACTAGTCCCTCCCTAAGGTTTTTGTCTAGTTTTTATTTTGTTGACGAAATTCAATTGTCAATATATTTAGTCTAAGTTTTAGTCATCACAGCTTAGTTTTTGTTTAGTTTTCGTCGACAAACATTTTTCGTCATAGTTTTAGATGACAAAATCAACACTGAAGGAACGCAGCTTTAAAATAACCGGCTGACAGCAGACCAGCGGATGGAAAACCTCATGTATTCAAAAAGTGTTGCTTTTCAGCAAAAGTATAGCAGATCTTCAATCTTTCTAGACGCTTTTCGAACTTGTGGATCTGCCACTGTTGATGCTTTGGACACTGCTCCTACAGATTTTGGCCTAAAATCACGCAAAGCGGTACACAGTCTCTCTAAAGTCATGTCATCAACATGGATCGGTCCCATTTCCCATATTCCATATTCCCTCCTGATTCTAAAGTTTGTGTATGCAACGTGGTGGTCGCTTATGTTCCGAATAGGGAATCTTACTGGTTTAACTCGGGATGTGTGTTAGCTGCTTAAATCATCCTGCAAGAATAAAATAGCAAGACTGTATGCATACTGTAGATGAGGAGAAAACCATTGGCTTTGCACGTTGTACACAATATATATTGCACTTATTGGTGTCATTTCCCCACGTGATGGGAACAAGAAGGGGTTCTGACTGATTGGCCAAACAAACCAGTTTAGTTTGAGAAAAAGGTCTGGATGGCTGCAGTTTGAAGCAACATAGTTTGTGAGTCCTGCTGTGTACACTTTTAAAATGGTGTGCGTGTGTTTGTGTTTGTGTGTGCGTGTGTGCGTGCGTGCGTGCGTGCGTGCGTGCTTATGCGCGCGTCGCAGGCTCTGTTCAGCTGACCACTCATCTGCTGCAGACTGCTCAGCCATACTAACCCCTCTGTCAGAGATAGGTAGGGGTGTGTGTGTGTGTGTGTGTGTGTGTGTGTGTGTGTGTGTGTGTGTGTGTGTGTGTGTGTGTGTGTGTGAGAGAGAGAGAGAGAGGGGACCAATCACATCGCTTCTCCCCGTGGCCGACAGGAAGCTGTGGCCCGTGGGTCCTCCCTGTCTAGACAGACACACACACACACACACACACACACACACACACACACACACACACACACACACACACACACACACACACACACACACACACACACACTTCTACCATAGCAACTTTGATTAATTCCCAGAGTGCGCTGAAAGGAGGCTACATCAGCACCATGGTCAGGAGGGGGATGTGTGTGTGTGTGTGTGTGTGTGTGTGTGTGTGTGTGTGTGTGTGTGTGTGTGTGTGTGTGTGTGTGTGTGTGTGTGTGTGTGTGTGTGTGTGTGTGTGTGTGTGTGTGTGTGTGTGTGTGTGTGTGTGTGCACACGCGGCCCTCAACTGTCCCCAACTAGTGTCAGTGCTCATGTTTCACTGTGACAGCCTGACTGTGTGGCTGTCACACGCACGCACGCACAGTGGTGGAAACTAACAAAGTACACAGGTACTCAAGTACTTTTTATTTTCTTTTTTTGGAGCGGTGAAAGCGCTCCCAATAGACAGGTATGTCCGTGGGTATGTGGGTGGGTGGCTGGCTGGCTGGGTGGGTGGCTGGGTGGCTGGGTGGCCATGTCCGTAGCCTGGCAATACCTTGAGTGGCCACACACAACACACTAGTTAAAGGAGGGGCGCTGTTTTGTGCAGGCCAGGCACAGGGGCGGGCTGGCCATCTGGCATACAGGGCATTTGCCCGGTGGGCTGGTAGGCTAGGGGGCTGGGGGGGCTGGTGTAAAAAAAAAAAAAAAATCTGTAAAAATATCGGTCAAAATACTTTCATAATGTGTGGTATCGTCCTAATTCTGCCCTGAAAGCATTGTTTCAGAGTCTCAGTTTGGTGTCTGTGTCATACACTAGTACCGTCGTGACTGGTTCACCTTATCACATTTCCTGGGGCAATTTGCCCAGATCAAGCATGTCAGGGATGTCATGCACGTCATGTGATTTTCAACTGTCCACCACTAAGGGGCAGTGGCGCTCCACTGCCTTGTTGCTGTTTGTATTTCAAATGGTCAGTGGTTAAGTACTAGACTACATACTTTCTGTTAATGTTTATGGGGCGGCATAGCTCAGGGGTAGAGAAACTGTTATTAGAGCACGAAGGGTTCCCAGTTCGAATCCGGGCTCCCCCTGAGTTAATGTCGAAGAGTCCTTGGGCAAGACTCTGAACCCCTCAAGACAGCTCATTTGAATTGAGAAAAGGGAGAAAAAATAAAATAATAATAATGTGTTTGTTTCCTTAATATATATATGTCACGGTTTGTTAGAGAAACAGTACGGTCGAGAAACGGAGCACTCGTGGTGCGGCACGGAGCGGAACAAGCGGTCGCCACAACAACGTCCTCCAGGCGGAGCCGCTCGATTGTCCACGACATTGCAAGCGGCGCGAATGTCGTGGCCGGCGGAGCGCCGCGCGAGTTACGAAGCCGTGGTGAATGCAATCGTTATATTTATGCCCAGGCCGTAAGGCCTGGGCAAGCTCACGATAAACGCTCACAGTAAGCTAATGGCTAAGCTAATGGCTAAGCTAATGGCTAAACACCGCCGAGCTAGGCTAGTAAATAAAGAAAGAGAGTCGCAAACGAGTGACGTCAGCGCCTGCACTAGTGAATGGCTGTCGTCGCCATCTGGTGGTGATTAGTGTGTGGTGAACGACAAAACAAGCGCTCTTACAATGAACGTCCTGAGTTACCCAAACATAGTGTAACATATATACTGCTCAAAGCAATGAAGGGAACAAAATGTTCCCTTAATTTATTTGAATTTATTTGAGTATAGTATACTGTAGTACTGCTCAAATAATTAAGGGAACATTTTGTTCCCTTCATTCTTTTGAGCAGTATATATTATATAGGCCTACACCTATTTCGTCAGGAAGTTAAGTATTTTCCTAACCTAGCTGATTCGCTGCCCACATAGAGCGCGTGAGAAATTAGGGGCTAAGAGTTTTGCTCACGGACAAACATTGACATCGCTACCTTGGCCTGGAATCGAACCAGGGCCAACCAGAGGCTCTGGTTTCCCAGGCGGGCTCCCTAACCATTCAGCTATGCTACGCTATTTTTTCAGTTTCGTTTTTTATTTATTTAATAAATCAAATAGCAAAACTAACTAACATGTTTATAGTGTTATATGGGCTGACTACATTTTATTAAAAGGAGTTTTGATAGACAGACTGATGCTCTGCAAATGTACTCAGAAGGATCTATGTGTGTGTTTTACAAACAATGATAGAGTTACCATGGCTTGGTGGTAGAATCAATGTGTTGTAATGTCTTGATCCTTGGGTAAGGCAGTTTGAATCCGGGAAGAAGATCATCATGTAAATTTGTTTTTCAATTTGAGTTTTGCCTATTGTGTGTTTGTGGCAAAGACAGCCATTAAGCTATCGATTAATTGATCAATATAATGTTCGATAGATAGGTAGGCTAGAGTAAAGGATCTTATTAGGTGTGATGGTGGCTCAGGGGTAGAGAAACTGGCATAAAACACGGAGGTTTCTCGAAAGGTTTTCAGATCGATTCTGGGCTCCCCCAGAGATAGTGTTTAAGAATCCTTGTGCAAGACTCTGAAGTCTCAACTCCTAGTTGCTACAGGTGAGCAGGTTGGTGCCTTGCATGGTTTCCTGCCATCTGTGTGTGTGAATGCAATCTGGCAAGCCATCGTCAAGAAAAGGGACGGCCCACTCATCCTTTCATAGCCATCATTGACTCTTGTCTCGCGAGATTGGTGTGAATGTAATGCACAATCTATGTAAAGCGTAGATCGTCTATTTTCAAAAAGCCAAGGTATAAAATAGGATTAAAGTGGTTAATGTTAGTTTTGTAATATTATAGTCCAACATTATGAAGGGCAGCCATAGCTGAATGGTTAGGGAGCCCGATTGGGGATCCAGAGCCCCTGTTTGTCCCTGGTTCAATTCCAGACCATGGTAGCAATGTTGATGTGTGTCCCTGAGCAAGACTCTTAACTCCTAATTGCTCACGTGCTCCTTGTGGGCAGCAAATCGTTTGGGCTGAAAATACTGAATTTCCCTCGTGCAATGAGTAGCTAACTATTATTATTCAAATGTAGTTGACATAGGTAAGAAACCAATTCTGATTGTGATTGAACATAACCAATTCTGATTGTGATTGAACATAAGAATGAGAAAGATTTTTGACATTTTTAGACACAATATTTTCTTTAATCTTAATTAAAACATAATTTAGCTAAATTGCATGACTGTGGTGGGGAAAGAAGAAACCAATCTGTTTCTGATTAACATTTGTATTTACTTTCCATAACATGCCATGGATAAATACATTTCTTGTATGAGACATTATATATCCTGCTGATGTTTGCTGACTCCTAAGTGCCACCCCGTGGCTGTATTTGAAACTACATTGCAATACATAAGTGGGTGAAGGCAGTAGACAGTGTGAAGTAAGTGATATGAAAAAACCTGAGTGAAATGTGACAAGGTGAACCAGTCACGACGGTATATAACATACAGTAGCCTATAGCCTACTGTATATTGAGCAATCAAATACAACTTGTTTGTCCAATTCTCAGATCAATATGCTTATTAAGTGTGCCTGCCATGCAATGCAATGGCAAAACACTTATTGTAATCCGCCATACTTAATAATAATAATAATTAAGTGTGCCTGCCATGCAAATGGCAAAACACTTTGTTTGCAGCTCGCTAAGTCTGTGCAACCTTGTGTAGCGGTTGGTGTTAGCATTAGCGTTACATTTTTTAACATTAGCATTTTTTGCATAAGCTTTAACATTATGGTTCTTCATATGACACCACCCACAGCCATTTCGACTAATTAGTGGCGTTTTGGCGCATTTTTGGCCGTTATCACGGGTCGCACTTTAACGACAGTTTTTTGAGAAAAAATTGTTTTGTGAGAAAAAAAAAGTTTTTTGAGAAAAAAAAACGTTTTTTGAGAAAAAAAAAATTTGAGAAAAAAAAAATTTTGAGAAAAAAAATTTTTTTGAGAAAAAAAAATTTTTATATTTTTTGAGAAAAAAAAATTTTTGAGAAAAAAAAATTTTGAGAAAAAAAAAACTTTGAGAAAAAAAAATTGAGAAAAAAAAAATCTTTGAGAAAAAATTTTTTTTTTTGAGATTTTTTTTTTTTTTTTTTTTTTGAGAACTGACGCCACTGCTGGTCATTATGTCACACTGTCATGATCTAATCCCAGCTCAAACTCTAAATACGGCTATGGGTGAATGTAATGCACAACATATAAATGCACCATTTACCATTTTGTCTTGGATCTGAGGCTGTGGATCTGCTCCACCCCATGCCTCCACCTTTTGACCAGAGTCTGGTCATAGGCTCAAATACGTGTGATTTATGTCCACTGATTCAAGCTAATATGTCAATATATTGCTATTGTTGTGATTGTCAGGTCACAAGTTACTATGAAAAGCTCCACTGGCTATTTGTCTGTTTTGCCCCTACTCATATCTCCGCCACCGTTGCCCTTATGCTAAACTTTGCACACACACACACACTCCTTGGCTGGCAAATCTCAACCTCCGTCCCTGATTTCTCAAATGGCACTCCTCTAGCGCCACCATCAGGACGATTTTTGCAAAACATATTTTTGGACACTGCTCCTACACATTTTGGCCTAAAATCACGCAAAGCGGTACACAGTATCTGTAAAGTCATGTAATCAACATGGATCTGTCCCATTTCCCATATTCCCTCCTGATTGGCTATGATTGCCTTCTAAAGTTTGTGTATGCGACGTGGCGGTCGCTTATCTCCCGATTAGGGAGTCTTACTGGTACTACTAATGTATCCCTATGGTGGTTTTGCTTACCGTTCCCTGATTTTGCCTAGCAAGCTGCTTGGATAAAATGTGGGGAACATCTCCAAAAGCCAAGTTTAACTGTATTCCATTTGTTGCAATAAATGTTTAAATCTACTTGTCTTTGACGCGAGTGTTCCTGACTGACTGAACTGAGAGAATTGAATGGGAATGCAGAACAGCCAGGGACGTGCTGGGCCCCTGATTCAGCCCGGGAAAAAGAGTTGGAGAGGCCCTCATTGCGCGCTATAGAGAGAGATCTCTCTCTATAGCGCTGCTGCAACTCAAAGATTTGCCATTTCAGATCATGACAAGTGACAAGCCAGTGGGCCAATTACTGTACATGAGTTATATTTTGTCGTTGTCGGGTGGAAACCTTGTATGTCCAAAACCGTTTGTTTTGTATTTATCATTTTAAAAATGATTTAAACTTGTGAAAACAGCCGATCTACATGCTTGTAGATCTGCTGTTTTCACTACTTTTGTGCAACGGCCTTGTATGATGAAGCAGGGCTTTGCTTTGTGAAAAAAATTACAAATTTGAAACTTGGAGATACAAGGTTTCTGTCCAACAGTGACGATTTACTTTGTTGGCCGCCTAGCCCCCAAAATGGAATGAAGGCCGACATCTTATTTTTATTTTTTTCCTAATGGCCGGCCTGGACCGGCTGGGAATGAACCGGCCGTTCGGGAGTTGTCCCGCTTTTCCCAGTGGCCAGCACGTCCCTGAGAACAGCGTCACATATGCCAGCAAAGGTGAAAGGTCACGAGTGGCTGCCTCTTCAACGTTGTGTGAAATGTGTCCATGTTGATCAGGAGTGGGAGGGGGGAGGGGGGGGGGGGGTCATCTCAAATGTAAGTGCTTATTATCACCTCAATATTTGTCTTATTATGACAATTACATGCTCCAGGAGAGAATTAAGCCGTACAAGACGCCAAGCGGGAGCGGTTGACAGCTATTTGGAGGCTCAATGCACAGAGCAATTTGCAAACCCCGGCCAAACAAATTGGATTCGGGCCACTTTGGATCGGAGCCCCCCCCTGTTGGCCCGTGTTGTTGGACCCATGGCACGGACCACCTGGCTGGCTGGCTGGCTGGGTTATTTGACCGACTGACTGGCTCCATTGGCTCTGTTGGTTGCGTGGCTGCCTGTTGCGTGGCTGCCTGTTGCGTGGCTGCCTGTTGCGTTGGCTGCCTGTTGCGTGGCTGCCTGTTGCGTGGCTGCCTGTTGCGTGGCTGCCTGTTGCGTTGGCTGCCTGTTGCGTGGCTGCGTGCGTACATGTGTGTTTCACAGATTATGGCAGTGTTGTTGTGGCGAGTTCCATGAAGGACACATCATGTTTGGGGTGTCAAAGTATTGGAAATTTGGAAATACTCAAGTAAAGTCGGCCTATAAATAACTCAAAAGTGTACTTTGGTACAGTACTTAAGTATACAGTATGTTACTTCACACCTCTGCTCGTGAGAATTCACTATGCCTAATGTGGCGAAATTATACCGGAACCTAACCTTAACCCTAACCTCACAACACAACCTCAGGAGTGTGTGTGTGTGTGTGTGTGTGTGTGTGTGTGTGTGTGTGTGTGTGTGTGTGTGTGTGTGTGTGTGTGTGTGCGTGGCTCCATGGCTGCTTGTTATGGGCCTGGTTATGTGGCCCTAGAAGAGTGACCCCTAACCCTAACCCTTTCCACTGTAATCTGAAGACTCACCTCTTCAAACTCTCACCGTATATCTTGTAGCACTTGACCTATAGTTGTGGACTTAGCCATGGTCATTTCGACCTTGTGTTTTTGATACTTGTTTTAGCCTTTACCGAAAGGTAAAGGCTAACAATAAAGATGTTATTTAGACATGCTATAGGTTCATTGTTTACCTGGGATCCTAGTTTACTGAGGCTCCCTGTATTTGACATTCTTGTATATACTGAAGGCTTTTGGACAATAATGTATTTATTTCTGTTTTGTTAAAGGACAACTTGTTTTTTTTTTACAACAAGTTCATATTTTAGATTGTAATTAGAGAAAAGAAAAGATGAGTGTTGATGAATGTTTTCATTTACTGCTTTCTATCGTTTAAGTGATTTTAATTACATTGATTTCAGTGGTTGGGGGCACGCGTGCAAGTGGCTAAATAATATGTATTTTTTGATACAATAAGCCCATTCCCAAGATGCACCACAATCTTTTAATGCATGGGCAGATGTGACTTATGGGGGCCACTTATGTGGCCCCCACAAGTACAGTTTCATGACAGCACAAATCACTGGTACAAGGTCAACTAAAAGGAG